>NW_009234444.1:0-6933 GCF_000690835.1 Fulmarus glacialis | reverse complement strand
AATGATTCTATGATTCTATGATTCAAATACTGCACCTGGGCTTGGGCTTGTTTGAAAATTTGTGTAGGTTTCTCTCTCTCCCTTTTTTTGTTTTAGTGTTTCCTTCATGCTATCAGAATATGAAACCAGTAGTGAGAGCTGACCGTGTAACTGATGACCCAGTGGAGAGGAGCTGCCCTGGGGAAGTGGCTCTGGACCGAAGTGGTGCACCCTCTGCTCTCGTCCAGGCAGAGCTGTCAAAGACGAGACCTGCCACCCCAGTTCTTGCCAAGCACACCCATGGAAATGTGCTTTTCTGATTGATGGCACTCTCAATAACCGCCATTACATGCATTTTGGAAATCTGATCCTTAAGCTGCTCATCACACATTTCTTATCAGTCTCAAGGCCTCAGTGAACTCAAAATGACAGGCAAGGAAATAGCCTTGCCTCTTAGTTTTGTTCAGGGGACATCTGTCCTACACGGTCTTATTCAGTTCATCCTACTATTACCCCTTTTGCCTCCATCATCCCTCTCCATTCTGTTTGCTTAGACATTGCTTTTTGGGTAGCAGCTTGTCATTTACTATGTATGATGTTGATAATGTATGGCCTTTACAAAAGTTTGAGCCAAAGGAATATTTTATTTAATATCTAGAATTTCCACCATGCAGTATCACTTTCTAATCTCTGTGCACTGTGCTTTTGCCTTTGAGACTTTAGATGTCATATATTTTTTGCAACGTGTTTTACTGGTCAATATATTCCATATTTGGTTTGGTTTATGACATCTTTTTCAGATATCTTTTATTTCTTGGGTTAGGGTGGTTGAGTCAAATCTTATTCAGTGTAGGTTATGAATACTTAGGTGAAACAAACTTTTTTTATTCTACAACATATCTACTAGCAACAAACTTTGCTGAGATTTCATGGGGCACATGGAACTAATTTTATTTATAAATCAAGAAAGTTTTATCAGAAGGCACTTGTTCACCAGGTTGAGTTTTTGGGGAAAGTGTCAGGTTTTGCGCATTTTTCATTTTGCAAAAGTCACTTCAGGAAAGATTAAATTTTATTTTCTCTTACAATACCTTTTAAATACTTTTTATACAAAACACCAGGAATCTGCCCTGATAAGGAAATAGCACAGGTGCATAAACATAACTTTTTAGGAAAGCAAACTTCAAAGAGAATCAGTGTTCTAGTTTTGAATTGGCTTTGTTCTGAAATTTAAGCATCTCATGTCATAAATTTTCTGGAAATAGAAAGCTTCAAAAATTTCAATTTTTTTTTCTGGGACGATTTGCTAGAGCATTTTTTAGGGTTGTGATTTTCCTCCTGCAATTCTGAATGACAAAGAAATTATACATCTCAAATAATCTTGGACTGGTACAGTTTTTTCTTAAGCTACTGGCAGGAGAAACCGCCAAGAATTTTTGTTCTGTGCTAATTCTTGTACTGGCTTTAATACCAGCTTTCTAAGTTGGTTCTGTTCTCAGGTGATAGGATTTGAAATTGTGTATTTTAAATGCATTTGTTCACTTAACACTAGTTTTCTTCTTGTAGTTTAATTGATTGTCATAAATTTAAACCTGGATGCCTGGTAATGCCGTTTTCCTCATTCTAGCTAATAACAAATGACCATCCATCAAACACCAATGCCAGAACTCACAGGACAGAACTTCCCTTCAAATGGCATACTGCATTGATTTTTTTGACGAGGAACATTCACCTGTTTGTTGCTATTATGCAGGGAAGGGTACAGCTTTCTCTTATTGTTTAGAGTATTGCTGTGGTACAGTGATTTTGTAATTTTAAGATACTGAGACCCTGAGATCATCAAGGCCACTGGAATCCCAATGGAATGCCAATAGTTTTTTGATCTGGCTGTAATTAGTTCAGTTGATGCAATATTCCTGATACATTTAAACTAATTCTAAATTATAATTCTTGCTGATTTTTACTGGGTATCACTGCCTTCTTTCTAGGAAGAGATTAGGTCTCTTCTCTTTAGGAAGAGACTGGAACTCTCTTTGTCTCGCTATTTGTGCCTGTGTAGCTTTCCCTCAGTCCTAGGGAGGCATGTCCTGCTGGCTTATTATTTTTATATTAAGTTTTTTTTCCATGATCTGCATTTACTGGACCTTAAAGTGCATCAGGTTGCTCATTAGTTTGGTAATGTTTATGGCAGTGATTTCCTGTTCTGAGTGAAAAAAAAAATCTTAATGTTATTCAGCAATTTTATAATCTTGTTTCACTGTGCTCAGCATTTACGGATACCAGTTTTAATGAAGTTTCTCCCAACCTTGCAATTGTATGATCTTTCTTCTATCCCTTACTCCAAAGGATCCTAAAATGAAGATAGCTCTTATTATCCATTCTTTTTAATGACAAATAATTTGCAAATTACTTGATACAGTTTGACTATTTGCAGCAGAAGAGAGAGAGGGAGGCAGTGTTCATACAAGCTATTTCAAGGCCTCAGGGTAGTATTTGACAGCCGGCTGAACATGAGCCGGCAGTGTGCCCAGGTGGCCAAGAAGGCCAATGGCATCCTGGCCTGTATCAGGAATAGTGTGGCCAGCAGGAGTAGGGAGGTGCTTGTGCCCCTGTACTCGGCCCTGGTGAGGCCGCACCTCGAATCCTGTGTTCAGTTTTGGGCCCCTCACTCCCAGAAGGACATTGAGGTGCTGGAGCGTGTCCAGAGAAGGGCAACGAAGCTGGTGAAGGGTCTAGAGAACAAGTCTTATGAGGAGCGGCTGAGGGAACTGGGGCTGTTTAGCCTGGAGAAGAGGAGGCTGAGGGGAGACCTCATTGTGCTCTACAACTACCTGAAAGGAGGTTGTAGCGAGGTGGGTGTTGGTCTCTTCTGCCAAGTAACTAGTGATAGGACGAGAGGAAATGGCCTCAAGTTGCGCCAAGGGAGGTTTAGACTGGACATTAGGAATAATTTCTTTACTGAAAGAGTCAAGCCTTGGACCAGGCTGCCCAGGGAAGTGGTTGAGTCACCATCCCTGGAAGTATTTAAAAGATGTGTAGATGAGGCGCTTAGGGACATGGTTTAGTGGGCATGGTGGTGTTGAGTTGATGGTTGGACTGGATGATCTTAGAGGTCTTTTCCAACCTTAATGATTCTATGATTCTAATATTCAGATGTGTATATGTACTGTGCAACCACAAATTTTCATGGAAATGCTCAGGAAGCAGCAGTAATCTGAGCTGCCTCAGATCTAGCAGAATTTTGGTAGCTCAGACCTCTGCAGGACACAGGGACTCCAATCAGGTCCTGAAGAACTTGTGGTGACGGTTTTGTCAAATTTCAACAGTTCAGGGGATGGTACAAGCTTTGTCTTAAAACAGTGGCAAGCATATATGTCTGTGTTGTAAATAAGCACTTTCAAGGAGCTGACCCAAGATGATGCTCAGTATTTCTGTTGTTTCCCGTTTCTATTTTAAATAGGACAAACCCCACAGAAAAGAGTTAGTTGAGCAGAGACCCATTCATGCTTCAAAAAGCTGACTGGAAGATGTTGTTATTTAAGACCCCAGAAGTTAACAGTGTGTATAGGGACAGCTGTACCCTGGAGAAACCCTGGTGATGAATCACTCCCTGAATATATCTTGTGCAGTTTCAAAGCACTTTGGGATCCTTTGTGATAAGTGTTATTACAAAAGGGCAAATATACCTCTGAGGTTTATGGCAGAAACCCTGGCCGTGCTCCAGCTTACGGTGCCGCTGGCAGACATCACCACAGTGCTCTTTTGCTGACAACAGAAAAATCCAGCCACTAAAAGCATGTCAGACTCAAAAAGCTTTCTGCTAATTTATGTTCCTTCTGGTAGCCAGCTACTAAGGACAAAAGTTAATGACCAAATCTCTTCCACGCAGATGCAGTGACTGCAGAGCTGGCCTCTTTTTACCTGCCTCAGGGAGAGCTGCTGTGTGATCTGAGGCAGAGGGTAGATAGACAATCAGTCCGGCTTTCACTCCATTGAGGGCCAACAAAATAAATAAACAAACTTCTCTTTATCTTGGACATAAGAAAGTTGGAACCCCTCCTGCAGACCAAGTGTCACATCTCGTGTTTTACACTCAGCTTGGTAAGAAGCAACTGCAGAATCTTTTAGCTGGGAGAACTGAGCGAGCAGTCATGGACTAAGCTATTAAAACTGGTGTGAAAATGCTCCTAGGGATTTGCTACTTAGGAAACCTGACTAGAGTATTTCAGCCCTTGCTAGAGAAACTGGCTGTAAGAGCCTTGGCGTTTTCAGGGGCTCTGGAGGCAGTGTGCTAAATTGATTTGGATTGACAAAAACATATAAAATGAAGAGGCTCTGTCTGAAAAACCTGTGTAATTAGGTTGTGCTTCAAGCATCAAAGCTGAATGTAATGATATCCAGGACTGCAAATGAAATTAATATTCTTTCAGTTTTGTGGGTTCCTTGCTAATGCTACTGCACTACAATTATTAAAAATTCTTCATGAGTAAGTTGCACACCCATTTTTTCAAAAGAATTTTTGAGCTAGAAGTAGTTACTTTGTCAGGATAGCCACCACTGTTCTGTGGTTAAGCTTCCAGCCTTGTTTTCATTATAAATTAATTATATAAGTTTTCAGCCCAATCAGATAATATGTAAGTGAGCTATTGAGTTCAGGACTGCTTGCCTCAATCACAACAGCACTTGAGGACTTTCCCCACCCCAGACAGTACAGAGAAGGGAAGCCTTATTGTAACACAAGGCAGGGATGACTGACCAAACCCCCAATGATGCTGAGAAAGAAGATGCGCTGTCAGGTAGACCCTATCTTAAATATGTTGTTCAGAGTTATGATGCGTATGAAGGCAGGTTGGCACACTTGCTAGGTTGCTTTGCCTAGGACTTGTGCACAAAATGGGAAAGCCAGCTAGAACATTCTGAAAAGGGTGAACGTGGAGGAAATATCATCCTTGAGTCACTAAATGTGAAAGAGGCAGAACTGAGAAACAATCTTCTCATTTAACTTGTGGCCTAACTGCTGGACCATCCTTCCTAACTCATTCTGGTGTGTGTGCATCTTTATTCTCCTTTCAGGGAATCTGATTTTGGCACAACTGTCTGCAAATATTTTTATAGTCTGCTAAAATAGAAATCATTATCTGTTATTTAAAAATCTGCATTTAGATATTTTAGCTATAGTAAAATGGTTAGATCAGTGCTGGAATTACAAGTAGAAAAATCACTGATCTGGGTGTTGCGTGTTCAGTCCTGTCAGCCACAGAGGTCTGGGTTTCTTTCCTAAACTCCTGTTGCCCTCTAATAGAGGATTCTGACTTCATAATAATGGGCTGGGGGACAAGACGCTCAAAACTTAGTCATAAAGTATGTCAGTCCTTAGTGGTCAGTCACTAGGGTATTTAGATGTGTGTGTTACATAGATGCAGTATTAGAAATAATTACGGTGTAACATTATGGAATTAGGTTATGAATATATTACTTATATACTTAGGGAATGAATGCTAATGCTAGGTAGTAAGTACAGTCTTTGACCAACGTGAGCTGCTCTACCGCCACTAGCAGCACGTATGCTTCTACCAGTGTTCAAATTCCCGATCCGTGAAAATGTTGAAGCATATCTGCAATAGTCCCTGCTGATCACCCCCATCAGTGGAGGAAAACCATCCTGCCTCCACCGCAAAAGACTGGGCTTTTAATATTCCTGAGGTCAGGGAGGACTGAGCTTCAGCCAGCTCCTGTGGAGACCTTTGAACCAGAGAAGTCTTTTGTACATCTGAAGTCCCTTCCTCAGCTTTCCCTGCAGGGATAGTGATGGGGGTTCAGAGTGCAAGGGGGGCTCCCCAGGCAGGATTCAGGAGTCTCACATCCCTCACATCCACATCTCCCTGTATTAAGTCTCTTCAGCTGCATATGCTGCTTAATCATTGCTGATCCTCTTTCAAAATCCTCTGTTTCTTCCTACTTAAGAAAGTTGAGATTTAACTTTAAAAGTCTCATACTATACCAATTCCTTGACAAAACTGTCAGTTGCAAGTTGGTTGCTTGACATCCATGGGCTTCTGCTGCTTTGAGCCCTATCAGCAAGAAAGCCCTGCAGCCTTGGAAGTCCCCTTTCCTGCCAGAAAATTGAGTTTTCTACCCCTTCACCTTGGACGTACCTGCTCCAGTTCTCAACCAGGAGAGGGTAAGGGGAGTTTACTTTTCAGTAAACCATAAAGATTTATCAAATGTTTGCTTCTCCCTAGAAAATTTTCACTGAGACATTTTAAAATCTTTTTTCCAGCTTTGCTACATCCATGACCCCTGCCACAGAAAGTAGCCCAAAACAGGCAGATCATTTCAAGGGCTTTGCAAGTAGCTGCTGTAACTTCCATTTGCATTCACTAAGTGAATGTATTTGGTTTCCTTTAAACTGATAGGTATCAAGTGTACTGCAAAAATCTTCTGATCAATGCTTAGGAAGAGATGAATGAGTAAGAGGAGAAAGTGCAGAACAGTGACCTCATTACAGTATTGGTCATATACAATGAATACAACTACAGAGTTGTCAGCAGGCACTGATAAGTCAATTCAGATTCAATTCATTGGGATCCAATGCAAAACCCAAATAATTCTGGGGCTGTTTGAGGAGCTGTATGTAGTTTAAGTATCAAATACTTTTCAAAGTTTTAAAATTATTTATAAGAAGATAGAAGTTGAAAGTGGAAAATGTTAACTTTTCCCTTGCTATCCGTCAGTGAGCTGGGATTTGGACATGTAAGGTTAGACCCAGAGAAACATTTAAAAAAACACCAGGTACATATACATACCTGTGGATGTGGTCTACCTGGACTTCAGTAAAGCCTTTGACACTGTCTCCCACAGCATTCTCCTAGAGAAGCTGGTGGCTCACGGCTTAGATAGGTGTACTCTTCACTGGGTAAAATATTGGCTGGACGGGCGAGCCCAGAGAGTTGT
>NW_009234443.1:669-878 GCF_000690835.1 Fulmarus glacialis | reverse complement strand
AACACATGCATTTACAGGACTTAGGGTTACCACAACACATGCATTTACAGGACTTAGGGTTACCACATTAGGCTTCACATTGAGGGTTACCCTAAAATTACAAGTTGGGGCTAGGACTTCAAGTTACAGCATTAGGGTTAGACAGTAAGCGTTACAGTGAGGGGGTAGAGTTAAGGAAGTGAGGGTGAGGGGGTCATGATTTAGGATTA
>NW_009234443.1:0-239 GCF_000690835.1 Fulmarus glacialis | reverse complement strand
GGGGTGAGGGTTTAGGGTGGGGGTTAGGGGGTTAGCGTCATTAGGGTTGGGGTCAGGGTTAGGGGTTGGGGTTAGGGTCAGGGTCAGGTGTCAGAGTTAGTGGTTAGGGGTCAGGGTGAGGGTCAAGAGTCGGGGTCAGAGTGAGGGTCAGGGGTCAGGGTCAAGGGGTGGGGGTCAGGGTTAGGGTCGGGGTCAGGGTGAGGGGTCGGTGGTCAGGGTCAAGGGTCGGGGTCAGGGGT
>NW_009234442.1:0-30168 GCF_000690835.1 Fulmarus glacialis | reverse complement strand
GTGCCCTGATGGAGACCGCGGGGGAGAGGGGTGTTCGCAGCAGGGGAAACAATATCTCGTTTTCTGGTCTGTAGCGGGGGGTATTTGCAATGCAAATGGACCCAGGGATTCCTTCAGTGAAGCGGTGGTTATCAGCCGCAGGCTCAGCTGGGTGACGAGCCCGGAGGTCACTGTCCTGGCTGAGAAAGGAGCTGCTGGCTGCGGCGGAGGCATCATTAAAAGCCGCCCGCCCTGCAACCGCGGTTTTCTCAGCACCGCTGCTGACTCTGAGCGTGACATTTGCATCTGAAAAGTGGGTTTTGTTTACCTTTTCTTAGAGCTCTAAATGACAAGTTATTGCGCTCAATTTTGTGAGCCTTAAATTAACGCGGGACTGTCGTAACAAGTGCAATTTGTGACTGTTTCTGAGCAAATTTTCTTTTAGATGCAAGGCAGAATTTTTTCTTCGTGCAAGTTTCTTGTTTGAAATAGTTTGTTGATCTCTGTAAGGCAGCAGAAAAATGCGTGTTAGCCAATAACGTTGTGTGTGTTGCTAACTGATAGCCACAGGCAAGGATTAATCGGTTCCCAAATCATTCTAAAGAGCCAGTTTACCTCATCAACCTGATAGAAGATATTAGTAAAGCAAAATGCTTAATCGCTTCAGTTAACAACAACAACAACAAAAAAGAGCCTGATTTGGATTCTTTTAAGTCCTCTAGTTTTAATTTTCCATGTTTCTGTCTGATGCAGTCCCAAGGGACATCTCCTCGGACAGTCTCTTTTCTTCTCCATTGAGACAGGGCCTCTTTCTCTGGGAGTTCTCATTGATATCTTTAATTGTGGACATTATTCCCATGCACGTGACTCTTAGGTCTAAATCTTTTATTTTCTAACTCCCAATCCTAGCTATTCACTCAGCTTCATCACAGTGCTTGATGGTTACATGCTCCCAGGCCTGAATCTTTTCTGGAAATGTCTTCGTCTTTCCCAAGTTTGACTCCACTCTTGCTCTGTTGAACTTCTTCCTTGTGCAAGAGATGTTGCACAGACACACAAGACCCTGAACTTTTCCCTTTCCTGAAAAATTGTCTGTTACTTCCTCTGCAACATCATTAGAATTTGCTTTTTTAATTCCCATCGATGACAATTTTTCTGTGCCTTTATTTTTGCCCAGCCTGGCGTTAACGGTTGTTTTCGTGCTCTCCCAGTGCAGGACCTGGATTGCCCTCCCACTTCAGCACACCCGTATTTACTTCTGCTGGTTTGGGCACGAGTCGCTCCTCCAGCTTTCAGCTGCTCTGTGGCCTGGGGTGGGATCCGAGCAAGAACTTAGACACTTCCGAGTCCGGGACAGGAAACCCAGAGTCAGGCGCTTCAGCTTCCACAGCATCGCAGGCAGCCCGATACGTGGCCATTGAACTGCACCACACTGAAGAAGTTGGGGTGCCCCATTCAGAGTAAGCTCATCATTATATTGACGCCTGCTCCAAGTCAGCACCCCAGGGCTCTGTGCCGGGACAAGTAGTGCAAGTGGATTAATTTAAAATGTGCTGGGGTAGCTTTTTATATTCAACTGCGAAAATGCTCAAGGAGAGAAATTCCAGCCTTTGCTCCACTAGCAGTTCCCAGTTCTGAATGGTTTCCAGCCAAAGGACTGATCAAGTTTACCCCCGATTTTCTTTTCAAGTTTCAAAAAAAAAAAAAAATTGCAGGCAAGGATAGAAAATTTGCCAGGCTCTATGGGAGTGCGTTGGGAGTTTCAGGTGCCGGGCAGTGCTGGGGAAGGTGGAACCAGCAGCCATCCAGGCTCCTCCAGACTTCTAATTTTGCAGGGACATCTCAAGCTAACGAGCTGTCAGCTGAGCGCCTTCGCACCCAAGGCAGCCGTGGGCTGAGCTCCTGTTTCTTTATATCTATTCCAGCAACTTCTGGGTTTTGCAATAAGCGTCTGCAAATCCAATTAGCGTCTTTCTTTGTGGCACTGTATGCTGGCAGAGATCTGCTGTGTTGCTGCCATCTACAGTAGGGCCAGTGCCAATGGATAAGAAACAGATCTTATTTGCATATTCAAATATGCAAATGAAACATGACAGCTCTCCCTAATTTTTGTTTGGGCTTTTTATTTTTCTTTGCAGAGCCTTGCTTCGAAGATCCTTGTCTTGGACTGAGAGGTGTGTGTTTAATCTGGCGTGGCCCATGGTAGGGGACTATTCCAAGGACTGGTTCTGTACCCCGAGAGTTGGGGATGGTGGAAAATAAAGTGGAAAAAAGACTTTGCACTGCACTCGTCCCTGCCTTGGTCAGGTAAACCCAGGGACGGGAAAGATTTCTGGGGTGTTTCCCCCAGCACAGGCTAATCTACAGTCCTGGGAAGGTACAACACAACCTTTCTCTTTCCTGCCTGTACACACCATGGCTGCTTTACAGGCCAAACCTGGCTGGTCTTGGGGACCGTGGCTGAAGGAGGGAAGAGATGAGTCCTAGTGCTTTCGTGAGGAAAGTCATGTCAAGCGCAAGTTGGGGCAGCGCAGCCCACGCGCAGGCATCCACAGACACCTCCTGGGAGAGGTCTGGCTGACAGGCGCTGAACTGCGACAGAGCCCGCTCCAGGTTTTCTGAGGCTTTGTCTGAGGAGCAGGCAACAGCCATCAGAACTGCTCCTCCAGGCACCTCTCCTTCCTCCTGCACTGCTCCTCTCCTCCTCCTTGGCTTCCCCTCTCCGCGGGAACACAACATTGAGCCCCTGAACACATGCAGCCCCCCAACCCTGGCAGCCCCCCCCAGACAATCCCAATTGCCACACAACCCAAGATGCCCAAATGGTTTACTCGCCAGCCTCCAAGCAACATCTCTCGTTTTGCAGCAAAAGTGCTTTCCTGTAGGCTTAGCATCACTCGTTGGGATGGTCGGCTCTATGTCCGCTGTAAGGCCCCATCGTCAATTTATATGTGTGCGTCTGTATGTTTGCGGTTTGCCCTTCCTATCCCTGGAGAAACAAGTTTGTTTCACTGTTTGTCGTCATTCATTATTATTTTCTCGTTACTAATTTAGTTGCATCTTCCCTTTTTCCACTCTGAACTGAAGACCACAAGTTCTGTGGTCAGTCTGTGCTTTGAGTGGCTTGGACACCAGCCAGCCAACAAGCAAGGCTGACAAGAGTCAGGCAGTGTAGAAAAATGATGATCTTGTAATAGTCCCACAGTCTTAAAGATTAAGACACAAATCTGGCATTTGAGCAGGGTTTCTCTGAGAAAATACATGCCTTCACTTTGTGTCCGTATGCAACATGACGGAGTGGAAAGACCCCTAAGTTCTCTCCTGGACCTGTGTAAGTCACTTCACTGCCTTCTCTCACCAGCTGCAAAATGATTATAGTGATCTTCATCTACTTTCATGAAGCACATCCGATGAGCCAAATACTCTGTGGCGTTTCCGAGATGAACGTACCTGCAGTCGAAACAAAGAACTGATGATATTTTAGGTAATAAGGGGCAGATATCTTTCTCCTGGCACTTACCGTGGCTTTGCCAACAACAGTCCTTACTTACAGCCTCAGAAAATGTTCTGAACCTGAAGTCAAGAGAGGATTCAGTTGCTCTGGTGGCACCGAGGGGAGCTGGGTGTTGCTTTGGTTTGTGTATGGCTGTCTTCAGTTCATGGCACAGGCTCACTGCAGGGCTTGTCCGTGTTGGCTGCCAGGGAGAAAACAGAACAGGTAGTGACAGAGAGAGCAGCTGTGAGTGAGGAGTGAGTTAGTTCTGCAGTGACGCTTGTTCTGGTGTAGCAGGGCTCCTGGTTTGCTAATCAGCATTGGGACCCCTGCAGGGAAGCGTGTTCGTTGGAATCAGCTGTTAATCCTAGCAATGTTTATTCTTCTAAAAATGATTTTATTTTGCCTGTTCTCTGCCTTACCCCGCTTCTCCAATTCACACTCCGCACTACAGTATTCACAGCACATATTTAACACCAGGGTAGTATAGCAAAAGTCCAGATTGTTAATAGCCAAAAACTCTGATTGCCAAAAAGATACTCCTAGCAACTACTAGCTGCATCTGGGAAAAATTACAGACAGCTTGGAAATTCTTTAGTTCCCTTATTAATGAAGGACTTAGTAGAAAAAAACCACACTGTAATACAGTTTAGCTTAACTAAGTTCTTTTGTGCCTGAGGAAAATCTAAATTATAGTGTGCTATAGCTACTGAAAAATGCAAAAGGCTTTTAATGTACAATAACCCTCCAAACCAGAAGGAAGAGGGAAAATTTTCTTAGGAAGCGGGAACACAATGAGAATTTATTTTATTCTTTCTGTGTATTTAGTGCTGGTGAAAAGAGCCAGATGAATAGTCACAAATACATCATGTCCCTTGCAGATGCAACATGGGCAGCACAAGCGTCCTCAAACTGCCCCGCCAACGTGCTTCAATTCTGAATGAGAAGGACCAGCTTTCTGGGTGAGAAAGGAGTCTGCCTCTATTCAGTCCCTGACCCCTCTGCTCAAGGCTGTTAATGAAGGGGCCTCATTAACACCAAAGGTGAGGTTGGCATTATAATGTAGCTACTGGTCCAATGCAGGCTGAATTGACACCTATCAATTCGTTTCGCCTGGCTATTGAGCAGCTGTTGGATGACGGTACCTTTCTCTTGTACTCCACAGATAGAGGTCAGGTTTGGCCAAGTGATGTAACGGTCTGTGTCGTGCCAAACCCGCCAGCCGGCTGGACCTGCCACGAAGAGCATTTCACAAGCTGGATTTGTCCAACATTGAATACGAGCTGCTGGCAGAAGTGCAGGCTGGAGAAGACGGGCCCAGGCATCTTATGTGCCCGTAGGAGCAAACACAATCATGGTACAATGGGAGGGAGTGAGATTCACTGCCGAAATTTGTGTCTGTTTTGCTTCTTTTGATTGGTGCCAAAGTCATTGAAAGGTGCTCATCTGCATGCTCAGAGAGAGGCCACCTTCTGACTGGTGACTGTCACCCTATACGGGATAAACTTTAGGCCACTGAAAAATACCAAATGGGGGAAAAAATAGCTTGAAAAATAGGACATGACAGGAGGAGATCAGTAGGGGAGTCTGACCAGCACCAAAAAGCCTGTTCTGAATTGTTTTCTGGATTGAAGTGTCCAAAAAGTGAGTACGAATTACTATCCCATACAAGTATACTCTCTGAGATATAACCTCTCCTAAGGCATTCCCAGTGTTTGGAGTTTCCTAGGGCTCTAATGTAGCAGTCCAGTGGCTGCACACTCATGCTTCCCATGTTTCTGAGCATCCTGAGCTCTGGCTCATATTGTGTGGTGCCTTTTCCTCTTGGGACTGGCGTTTCTGCTATTTCTAACCCCAGTAAGTCAGCTTGATGGTTTTCAGAGCAACTGGCCATTTCCAACATCAGCAGATACCTAGCCTGGTGGTTTGATCCTCTCTATACTCAGAGCAGATTGTGAGTGATCCCAGAGCTGTCGGAGCAGCGTTTCAGAGCCTGGAACATTCAAATCAGTATGAATTTCTCATTTTTGTGGATTCTGGGTCAGCTGCTCTCATGACAGATTGAGAGAAATGAAATGAGCTTTCACCTGTCTATACAGCAACTGGAGGTAGGGTTGCCACATATGTAAATGTATGCAAACCACCTCTAATCTAACTAGCTCAGGTACGATAGCAGTTCAGATAATCCCCCACGCTGCAGTATGGGCTATGCAAACTTGCCTGTGAATTTGGCTGGCCCTACCATACTGAAATTGATCCCACTGAAACTTAATCATTATTGCTGATATCACTACCTGTGAGACAATAGTGCACCTGATTGCAGCAAAGTCATACCTTAGCAGTGTGGAATGTCTCAAATGCCTTGGAGCTTGATTTTGTTGCATAAAGGCTCAGCCAGGGCAGTTTCAAGGGAGTCGGGTTGGAATATAAAGCGACATACACATGTGGCAAATACCATTTTGACCAACACAGGGTGAATTGGGAATTGTCACTGTAGCTACACTGTAGAGGCAGAGCTGTAACAAATTCTTTTCCTTTGTTACTCGGGCATCAGAATAAGGCATGTAATACATGCTCATGGGTGAATCCATTACACATACATTTTACATGCCATCAATATTTTAGATAGATGAAGAATATAATCAATTTGGACACATTTCATGCAATTTTGAAATGCATTATGTAAACATTGCAGATGCAGGCCATTTTCTTCCATTGCCTGTGCACTTTTATATGCTATGAAATCTATTTTAAATATATGCGTGAAATGTGTCATGAAACATCTGACATATGTGGAAAACATATTACTGTACCGTATGAGCAGTGCATAAGGTCGCTCATGAACAGCTTGAAAACAGCAATCATTTGCATATGGATATATAGCTGTTTATATGATGATGCCATCATAGGAGAATAAGGGGTATGTCCCAGGTCCATGTAGGTCACTGACAACATCAGTACTGTTGGACTCGTGATGTGTAAAGTTATGAGAATAAATACAAATAGCTAGTGTTTGGTGCCCGAAACCTTCATCCATTCCTCATAACAGACAATTCATAGTTTTGTGAAAGGTAAGGCACAGTAAGCAGGAGAGCAGAATCATGTTTGCAGTGACCCTTTGCTTTATCATATTTCGATCATTAAAAGTCATCCTTGTTCAAGGCACTTTTCTGCTGTTACAGAGGAGATCCTGTTCTCCCTTTCAAGCACCCACTTTGGATGGACTGGCTCTATGGGCTGAATAGAATTAGTATGCATGGGGATGGTATAGATGGGGTCAGACCCTCTCTTTAATCTATATGTAAGTCTTTCTGTAAGGATGGTAAATGTTATTCAGTGTTACAGGAGTAAATCTTTAAGTCTGATAGGATGATTCATGATGAATAACAAATTCAACTTGTTGCCATTTTTGCTCTGTTTCACAGATTTGGTTTTGATTTCACTTGGCAGTGCTCTGGTGGATGTTAATACTTGGCAATATTAGGATAGTAAACAGCAAAATCTCACATATATTAATTTTTGCATTTTCATATTACAGTTCTTCATTGATTAATTTTTAAATTGGTCCCAGAAAGCACTTAGAGAAATACTGTAGTTTGCACTTTATTGGCATTACATGGCACTATTTCTGGCTCCAGCCCAGCAAAATATACTCTTAAGTGTAAGCAAGTGCCATTGATATCAATGGAATTATTCATATTCTTAAAACTAAACATATGCTTAAGCATTTTAGTGAACTGAGACAGCTGGTCTCTTATGGAAGGCCTACCTAAATAAACGCAGCATCAATTGCAAATCGTGAATTTTATAACCCGATGCACAATTGAATGTTGCTTTTGGTGAATACTTCAGCATTTCAGATAGACCTTTGCCTTATGTTAAATATTTGTGACAGTGAAACTAAGTGTGCCATTTCAGAACAACCCGATTCAGTTTCATGTTTAAACACATCTATAAAAAACCATGTGCTTAAGTCAGCTCATGAATCGGGACCCAAGTGACTGAATGTTCATAGAAAGTGAATAGAAAAAAGTGGAGAACCGTCCTAATTGAAACCATGTTTTGAGCTGTAATGTGAAGGTACAGAAAAATTAATCCTTCCATTTTAGGTATTTTGATAGCAGCCATTACTAGAGAATTGAAGTTAGTAAAGCCACTTTGTCAGACAAATGCGAGCTGCTTGTTTTTCTTCTGAAAACAGCAATGAGAATGTCTTAGCAAGTGGAACCAAATCATGGGGTTTTATAGAAACAGCTGAAGAGATCATTTGATCTTTTGATTAAAAATCATTTTTTGTCAACTGATTTATTTGGCCATGTTATGGCTGTGCTTCTCCTTACTGAGAAGCGACTTTTACCCACGTTTCCTCTATGATCACTGGTCAAAACCGGCCCTGATTATGTGTGCAGCCACCGTGTGAGCTAATACAGAAAGACATAGGCAGGGGACCTCAAGACCCTGACTGCTGCGAACACGGTGACAGAATATTCGCTGAAATGCAACTTTCAGCTAATCAGGACCCAATACCTTTCATCTGTCCAGAACAGCCATCAATGTCTGGAAAATCCCGGCATTTGTTTATGTCCCTATGGCTAATTTTGTCTTATATGAAAAGTGGATAGCAAGGTTGTAGGTAAAACAATGAAAAAACAAAGAAACCTCTTTCCTAGCGGTTGTGAAGTGGGTGTAACAGAATTGCCAGCCCCTGAGTTGGAAATCCTGTGTCAAACCTCAAAAGTAGCACTTAGAGTTGAGAGGACAAGACTTTTAGAGGTAATAATTCTTGGAGCTTATCTCTTTCCTTCCTGGGTTTCTTAGCCCTTTGCGTTCATGGTTTCAAACTTTTGACTGCAGACCTAGGAGATTTAAACTAAAAAAAAATCAAAGCTGAATCAATGTTGTTTCAACATGACTCCAGCAGAGGGTTCTTTAAATCAATCATAAAGATTACCAGGCTGGCAATAAAATCCCAGGACCTAGCGACATCCATTCCATGTTTCAAAACTTATCTTCCTTTCTCTTTGAGACAGTTAAAAAATAAAGATCTTTTGCAAAAGGCATAAGAGACACTCCAGTGAAGCAGTTTCTTCTCTCGGCATTGTTAAGAGCAGGGCCCGGGTTATTATTAATTACTTTTGCATTATTTATGCAGATCCATGAATGTGCAATGTCCTTTACAGATAAATCACTCTGCCTTGAAAAGTTTCCAGTCTGCGAGCCAAATCCTGCAACGTAAATCTGGAACAGCAGGAGGCAATTCGGTGCAGCGGAACAGGTAAGTGTTAATCCCTGAAGCTGCAGGACTGGTGTGCTATCAACATTATTATTTCATTTGTGTTGCAATTGCACCAAATAGACTCAACTGATGCCGTTGTTTCACAACCTCTCTAATCTGGCATCAGTTGAAAGCAGCAGCCTCTATCTTTCCTTCTCTTGCCTCTTTTCTTGTGGTTTAGGCAGCCACATGGCAAACCAAATCAGGGAAATGATCCGGGTTAGGGCTCATCTGGCAAAAATAAGGAAAAGTTTAATTTTGACCCGTCCTAACTCAGATCCCCGAGTGCGGGGTTTGCAGCTCTTCCTGCCCTGCCTGTTTTCCTGTGTTGCTCTGCTGAGCGAGCTGGCTGATTACACGTGGAAGAGGCACTCACACGGCCAAGGGTCCCGGTGCAGAAGGTACTGTCAGAACTCCCCGTGGCCTGGGGGGGTCAAGAAGGGGCCACTGGTGCCTTTCGCCCTCTGAGAGCTCCCAGCTTTACCCGTTCAGCGTGCCGGTTATCCCTGCAGGACTCCCTTCAGCTCAAGGCAAAAATGCCCTGACTCATCCCTTTGACAGCCCCACTCGTTTTTATGGGGCGTTTGTCAGCTCTCCGGTGCAGGCTGTGCCTCACAAGCTGGAGCCGTGGCTCCCTGGCAGGAAGGACAAAGCATCCCCAGCAGCTCAGGGACCTTCTGGAGGTGCGACCCCAGCCTCAGATAACCCTGTGCAGCCCCGGGGATGCCCAGACCACAGTCACACACTGCTGTCAGGGCTGCTTCGCTTTCTCATGCTACAGCCCTGCTTGGAGCAGGAGGCCCTGCCTCGGGCGCTGCAGTCCTTTTAAAGCTGCTTTGTGGGTTTCTTTTCTTTTCTCTCTTTCTTTTTTTTTTTCCCCCTCAGGTTCCCAGGGCTGGGGATTCAGCTTCTGGCTTCATCCAGAAATCCCTGAGGGTTTCAGATCCCCACGAGGCCTCTCAATGTCTTGATCTGCTTGAATAGGCATTTTTAACGCGGCCCTGGCTGTCATCAGGGCCTGTTACAGTCACTCAACTGCAGCAACATTGTTCTCAAGGCAGCGGCGCCCGGGACACCTCCCTTATTACCATACCACACGGGGGATTTTGCCGCTGGGTTTCTCTGCTGAGCATCACACCAGCTCCGCGGCCGGAGGCCGCCAATTAGCCCTCCTCGCCCATGCCCCAGCCTCCATCCCTTCATGGCTCTCTCAGCATCTCCGGCCCGCAGGGCTGCTGGCGCCTGTCCATCTCCGGCAGTCCTGTCGGAGGTGAAGGTGACCCCCTTTTCCTGTGCCAGGCTCCCTGGCAACGCAGCCTTTCTTTTCCAGCGGCCTCCTCCACCCCCTGACGGGGAGAGGGGCTGTGAAAGCCGCGCTGCACTTTTGAACTTGCTGCCGGCGCGCTCAGTGGCTGCGCAGGGCAGCGCCGACGGAGGGGCTGAGCCCAGCGGGGACCCGGTGCAATTGCCCAGAAGTTATTAATAGGCTGTAGAAGAATGTGATGGGCTGGGGAAGGGGTGAGGCGGGGGGAGAGCAAGAGGGAGCGAAATGGGGAGGGTCAACGAAAGGGAGATGGGGTGATGAGGGGAGAGGCAAGAGTGATGGCATGCAGGAGAGACAAAGAGACAAACAGAGGAGGAGATAGGCACTGGTACGGGGAGGCAAGGGCATACAAAGGCTGGAGCTCCAAGTCCCCCTTGTCCTGCACCTTGTGCAGGTGTCTCATCAGTGGCCGTGCTGGCAGAGAGGTGTCTGACCCCAGTGCCGGGGGATGGAGAGGGCAGGGGAACCAGGCCTGGGGGTTCAGTCCTTGGGCAAGGTATCCCTTTCCCAAGATGAAATATTGCTCGGAGTTCATGAGCCAGATTTGCCATCTAGTGGCTCTGGGGACCATTGCAGAGGGACCCATGAGGCAGAAGCAGCCACGGGAAGGTCACGGCACAGGCACTGTGTGGCACGCTGCGCAGCACCTTCTGCCTCAGAGGTTAAACCCAGAGTGCTTCTGCTTTTGCTTTACTCACAGAGTCCCAAAAAGCCTGTGATCCCTGCAGTGACATTACCTTGTTCTGGCTGCATTGCAGGGAGTCAGCCTCAGCCACTCTGCCAACCTCTCGGTGCTCTCCAGAGACAGTCCCCGCTGGTTGTGCGAGGACCCTGACCCACGACAAGGTGCCACTCATCACTGTAATGCAGCAAGGCTCGGAGAACAAGAGTGTGTCCCGTGGCTGCGAGAGCAACGTCTTTGCTGTTACACCGTGGGGAGAACCTGGAAAGCATCACTTTGTACCCGTGGCACAGCAGTGTTCTTTCTCTGAGGCTTTACATCTTCTCTCTCTTCTTGCAAAGGTACCGACAGGTTTATCTAATATACTGGCTCCTTACCTCACTCTCTGCCACCAGCCAGCCCTTTCAGCAAGCAGAGGAGTCTCCAAGTTACACATGGCCATTGAAGACTGTCAGAGCCGGGGAGGAACAAGGGCCACTGGGGGTTGAAGAAAGGGCAGAGCCTGGAGTAGAGCACCCCAGGACCTGGGCCACCAGAGCCTCTTTTGGGCTGTCACTCAGGCGGATTTCTCTTTATAAACAGCTCTCCCTAGGTCAGAGAGAGCTTTGGCCACCCTGTTTGTGGGAGCGACTGGCAGATAACAGGGGATGTGGTGCAGTCAGGGGAAAGAAAGGGGCTCAGTGCAAGTCAGTGTCCATAGCTTTAATGCACAGCTCTCCTGAGCAAGACCACATATATCAATAAATAAAATTAATAATAATAGTTAGAGCAGCCCCAACAAACCCAGCTGTCACCAGTTTGGCTTCTGTGTTCTCCGCTATGCCTGTGTCAGCAAGGGGTGCCACCGCTTGACTAATGCAGAAGACACAGAAGAAGCACTGTCTCCCTCCCCTTCTCAGTGAGGGTGTGCTGGAGAAGGAGATCTTCGGTTCCCCGGACGCCAGTCTGGGCAGAGTCATCCAAGGCACCTGTGGGCTCCCACCCTGCTTCATGCCCGGCATCACGAGGCCTCAGCTGCCCCCTGCCCCATCCGCTAGCCACATTGCCCTTGTCCGAGGAACAGGCGCACAGCCGAGGTGTTCCCCATGCAGATGCACACGTGTGCATCACGCACCCCGTGCCCGAGGGATGCCTGAGGGCCACCGGCTCTAGCACTGCTTGTGGGGTTGCTCCAGGGCAACGTAAGGCACCACGACAGGCCAAGAGTCGCTGGGCCAATATCCTAGCTTTGGCTTGAACGATGGCATCTCGTAGTTGACGTCAAAGTAGATGACCAGTGGGCAGCAGTATAGGAGGGACATGGCTATCAGCACATGCCTGGCAAGGAAACCAAAAAAACATGTGTTGGACAGGGGTAACTCCATCTGTTCTTCCTGCACCTTGTAGCAGCGTGTGGCTGGCATTGCCACCAAGGGGTACAGCAACGGCAGGCAAAGGTCCCAATCCCGTGATGCACAAGGGCTGCGGGGAGTGCGTGTCCTGCAGGGTTTGTGTCTATGGGGAAATCCTAGAAGAGCTCTGTGAGCTGGGGCTGGGACAATTCCTTGCGCAGAGGGGATGGGGTGATATAGGGCACTTAAGCCCCAAACGAAACCACCCATTCCACCTTGCCTGGCCTAGCCTGACAGTGCTGGGTATCTGTCCCAGTCATCCCAGTGATTTGTGAGGATGAATCTGAGAATGTGCGCTGTGTGCAGCTCTTACAGCCACACTTGGCCAGGCACTGAAATGTCTTGCCCAAGCAAATCACTGTCTTTCGGTTTGGCTATTAAAATAACTCAAAGAACATTGCACTTCATGCAGCTTCCTGGGAGCAGATGCAGCCCTTTGAAAGCAAGCTGCTTACCTGGAGGGACTTTTAGAACAATTTCACTTGCAAAACACCATTTGGCTGGTGCGGAGGAGGTAAGGGATATTAAGCAGTGATTAGGACCAAATCCTTGGGCTGGGGCCAGGTTGAGAAGCAGGATCAATAGCGACAGAGGAAAGGGGAAGAGGGTTGGGCAGAGATGTGGCCGCTCCCTGGTCGAGTATCACATCCCTGCTGCCATCTCTCCTTAGCTGTGGCTCTTCAGCCCCTGAAATGTTTGGGCTGGGGTTCCTGCCTCTATGCTGGAGCCCTTACCAGAAGCTGTGGAAGTAGGGGAAGTTGATCGCCTGCCAGAGCCCACAGAGCCACCTGTCGCTTATCCAGCTGCTGATGGCCAGTGCCCACCACACGACCATGGCTGTGGCCACCCGGTGAACCCTTTTGTCGTTGCACCTGGAAGACACAGTGAGGGAGAGGGAGTGGAGTATCGTGTTGGAAGGAAAGAGAGTTTTAAAGAGGTCTGGTTCCTGTCTGCAAGTGCTAATGCAACAGAGCAAAACCCAGCAAGTTTCTTCTGGAGAGTATTCATCAGACCACAGAACTGGAAAAGTGTGGCTCTGTAGAGGGGGTTTCTGACTGCATCTGATGATGGTAGGAGATGCCAGGGCACTCCTGTCTTTCTCTGCAGATCCTGAGGGGTTCTCCCAATCCCACACTGGTTCCCAAATGCCCCACAAAGGGGAAAGAGCCGCAGAGATGGCAGCTGGGGAGGAGAAGATGCACTTGTCCCATGGATTGTCCCCATTCTGTGTGGCACCTGGGCCAGATGGCCCACTGCCCACAGTCCTGCCTGTGCCTCTTCCTGGGTCCCTCCCAGGCTGCCCCAGTTCTTTGCAGAGCTGATAGTCCAACATGTGGCTGATGAAGTCTTAGGCTCCATTCACTGTTGTGCACAGAGTCACTGCCATGTGTGAGCCTGCCAGGAGTGTGCAATGGACCTGCAGATAACCCCTCTCAGCCCCCTCCTTACTTTTTCAGCTCACACCATGTCAGGTACAGCAGGTGGA
The DNA here is from genome assembly GCF_000690835.1 of Fulmarus glacialis. NCBI lineage: Eukaryota > Metazoa > Chordata > Aves > Procellariiformes > Procellariidae > Fulmarus > Fulmarus glacialis. Next base: position 16,538 of record NW_009234442.1, on the reverse strand, counting down.
AGGCGATGCAGTTGAGCACGTAGGCATTGAATGCTGGTTTGATGAAGGACATCAAGGTACTGATCACGGTGGTGACACCACTCAACCAGATGAAATGCTTCCTAAAGAGAGTTGGGAGTGAGTGTCAGTGCCCCCAAGGTTCACAGTATGGAAGGATAAGGATGGGAGAGGTCCTGCTCATTGCCTTCTCCAGCACCTCCAGTCTGTTTGCACATGGCTGACCTCAGCCTCTGTCCCCCAGATAGTCCACGACAGAGCAGGGAACACAGCCCAGAAGATAATATGTGCACTTTCATGGTGATGCCAGAGACAAGCATTGAGAGGCAAAGGCATTGAGAGCTTTGCACAGGGAAGGGCTGCAAAGCAGGAGTCCTAGCAGTGGCGGGCAGGGGCTTGAGCCGTGCAAACATGCAGATTTGGGCTGACTGAACAACAATAGGGCTCAGAGGGGCCTTTCACATGCAAATCCCTTCCCAAGTCCCTTCCCCTCTCCCCCAACCATGTCTCCACAGTGAACTCCTGGTGACCTCCTCTGGCATGGGAAGAGCAGACTTGGAGCAGGCCTTTGCAAGGCTTCTAACTGGGCTGGCTCAGAGAGCTCCAGCAAGCCTGCCAGGATGGGACCATCCTTTGAGCAAAGCCCTGCTGGGTTCCTCTTTCTGCTGATCCATGCTCACCCAGTAACCCCATCCTTTCTGCTGAGCCCAGTCAGCCCTCCTGCAAACAACCTTTGAAATGTGGGGTGTTAACTTTGACCAGCTTGTCCTATGGGAAAACCCATCAGCCTTCAGGGAAAGCTCTCTGTGGATGGCTGGGGATGTTATGAGTTTGACAGCATGGGTAATTGAATGTCAGTGCTCAGGAATATTTAATTTCCTAATGAATTTTGAAATTCTCCATGCAAAGTTTCCTCTGCAGCTTCGCAAAGACAAGCAGCTCCAGTCGACAGCAGCCCAGCACAGCGCTTCCCCATGGGAGGGTTTCTTTTTCTTACTCTTCCTCTGTCAGCACATCCACCACTGAGTGATGGAGGGTCTGGTCCCAAAGCAAACTGCAGTAACCTCAATGCTGACCCCTTGCAAGGGAGCTGGCTGTGGGCTGGGGGGTGGATCTGTGGGTCACACGCATCAATGTCAATGTCCCAGCCCTCCTCTCAGAGCCTGCAACCCTATGTCCCTGTGAGTCACACCTGCTCTTGATGCACCTGGGGAAGTAAACCCTTGGGTACCAAAAGGAATATGCCACGGCCAGTGTCCAGAGGATGGAGAGCTCATCTAAGAGTTGTCCCACGTAGCTCAGGGTCATGTGAAAGTACATGGAGAAGATACCTGCAAGGAGTAAGGACAGCTTGCATCAGCAAAGCTCCATCCTCGCACAAGCCCGTCTGGTCTGGAAGTTCTTGGGAGCCATTCCTAAAGACACACCGTTCCTGAAGGGGAGGGCATGGACTTTGGCTTTGCTGTCCACACAGCACCCTGGGGATTTACTGGGCTGGAAGCTGTGCACCCACAGCCAGCAGGAAGGGTCTGGACGGAGAGCCACGGATCAGCCATGGGAGGATGGGGAAGCTCTGGGGAAAGGGCTGGGAAGGGAAAGCAGGTGCCAGGATACTGATGCACTGGAAGAAGGCAAACCAGAAAGCAGCCCCAGAGATAACGTGCAACACTGTGGCACACTGACGCCCCTTAGTCACACTCCTATGTCTGCCGTCCCATTCCCAGTTTGGTGAAACAGACGTTTGGTTTTCCACCCCAGCTTGCCCCTGTGCTTTGGCCACTAAGAATCAGCCTCCAAAGCCAAAGGTATCATGAATGAACAGTCGAGTACTCTGGCGACCTGTCTGGTCTTCTCACAACCTTGGCACCCACCTACGCAGAAGAGCAGGCCAGAGAAGAAATACAAGGGCAAGGCACGCTGCTGACGGTACTGCCGGTTCAGGTAGAGCAGGGCAGGAGAAAGGACAAAGAAGCTTATATTGCTGATCTGAAAAACAAGAGGCACATTCAGCTTATTGCATGATCTTGGGCAAGTCTCATCCCACCATTGCCTTAGTATCTCCATGTGCAAAGAGGATACTGATCTCTAGTGGAAGGCACCGAGTGGAGGCAGGTATTACTCTTGGCACAGGGAGAGGGCAGAGGCGTTTCTTGAGAAGCGAGGCTGGAACTGGAAGGACAGCTATTGCTGTGACAGCAATGGCTGCAGACATCTGTGCTCTCCCTGCAGGTACCTCTGGGGCCAGCAAGCCCAGGATAAGCTGGTGTGCCCCTTCTGGGTGATGGTTTAGCTTCAGCTGCCCAGTGTCTTCAAGCAAGCTGCCAAAGCTCTTCTCTTTGTCAACCCAGGCCTGCCAAAAACTCCCGGGATGGCTTCTGCCCCTTTCGGCCAGCAGGCAGCCCCCTGCGAGAGGCTGGGTGGGTGTGAGGAGCTAGGCCACCACAGCAAGCCACAGTCAGGAAAACCATTGTCAACTGGGAGTGGGTGCGGTGGAGAGCAGCAGGACAAGCAGGATGTTGGTAGGTGGGAACAGAACTGAGGTGACATCCTGTACTGTCATGTGCAAAGCCACCTGGCCTCAGGGGGAGAGGTATTCTGGACACTAGTAATTACACGAAGTCATAAACCTCCTTTAAACATACCTAGGAAATGAATGCAGTGAAATTATTCTGCCCTGATTTCCAACTCTGCAAAATTGCTTCATCGACAGACTTTGATTTGTCTGGGGAGGAGGGGATGGTACTGGGGCTCAGCCTGTTGCTGCTGCCTGGGCTAGTTGAAGGTGCCAGTGCTTCAGGGAACAGCAGATGCTGATGGGCAAAATGTGGGAGCTGGGGAGGAGCAGCGAGTGCCCAAAGCCTGGACCTGTCTGCTGGATCAGGCCTGCTTCACCCTGCAGCTACAGGGGAATGAAGTTTGAAATCATCCTTACCCTCTATGGGTTCTTACCTTGGCTTTTTCACCTGATTTTTCAAACTCAGTAAGGGGATATCAAGTGGAAGCACACAGCCTCCTCAGGGAAAATCTTTCTTGCTCATGAAAGGTTGGGACCGCGTTGCCACGTTTTACCTGCCAGACAGCTCTTTGGGGCTTTGGAAGAGCAGGGCAGAGCCATCTGCTAAAATGCCATTTGGCAAGGCACCAGGGTGACTTGTATCTCACCCTGACAATCCTTTTCCTTTCATCTTCCAGCTAGATGCTGACCCAGACCCCAAGCCTGGAATCTGACCTCCACAGCTGGAGTCTCACCCCTCCGCAGCCCTTACATGCACCAGGTAAACTGCAAAATCGACGCTTGGCTTGTGATGTCCAATGGGATCTAAGATTATGGTAACAGGGCTGCAAATCACAGGGATGTTGTCATATATATGAAACACACCCTCTCATATTCCAGAGGGAAACATAATTCACGCTTGATGTAAGGTCTCTATTCCTTTAACACCTGGAGATTAATCTTGAATTTCACTAAGGCTTTCACAAAACAAGTTGATGCTCCCATTAACAGCAATTCTCAGGCCACGTGTATTGGTTTTCTCTAGGTGCTTAGAGCCATATCCAGGCCTGTTCCCATTCCAGCTATGAAAAGAGAAGTGCTGGTCCCCCTTGCACACTTGAGGTCAAACTGTTCGGAAATGATCGAGAAACTAAACCGTGAGTTAAAGTAACAACTGTGTTGCAAACATTTCTTTTCCTCTGAAATGGTTAAAGAGGCTTTTGGAAGACAAGCAGGGATAGCAAGAAGAGAGAAAATGCTTGCAGAAAAGGCAACAGCATGCAAGTGCCAGCATGCACATCAAAGTGAAGAAATGCGGGACTTTGAGATTGCGTATAGAGAGGTCTGAATCCCTGCTGCAGTGGGCATTGCAACAGTGCCATTAGTTATGTGATAGCAATGTTATCACTTCATTAATTCAGTATGAGATGTGCAAGATCAGATATCAGGGGAGGGATAATCAAGGGAACTGTGCCAATAGGGTCGAAAAGATAGAGTGATTCCTTGCAGAGCAGCCAAACTCAGAGCTTAGGGGAGAGCCGTTACAAAACCTCATCTGTGGGGACACGCTCGTCGGATCCAAGCCCTGATTTGTAAGTGCTGTCTTATATCTTCCCTTTAGGAAGTGGCAAGCTCTGTCTCAAATGTGGTTAGGAGGGTTTTGCTCCCAAGTACTCTCATTAGAAAGTTTTTCCAGAGTCTCTGCTCACGCTGAGTCCCACCCGCATGGCTTCTCCTTATACCTAGCTGGGTTATACTGGCCAGGAGGTACCAGCTCCCTCTGCCCAGGGTGCTAGGGAAATAAAAGAGTGGTGACGGAGCCAAGGTGTGATTTGACCTGTGAGAGTCACTCAGCCCTGTGGTTTTCCACTGTGTGAGCTCACAGCAGTGTCCCACTTCCTAACAAGTGTGAGTTATTGCTCCAGATGCCTAAGCCAAGCCTGCCTATGCTGGCATTTGCTTCTTTCACTAGGAGAAAAGCAAGACTGGGATCAGCAACATGGCTCTAATCCTGGTGCATTAGCAGGATCATGGGTAAGGCCCCAGGGCTTGTGCAACTCGGCACTTTGCAACCTAAGATGGAGAGAGAGACCTGTAGAGAACCTCCATCCATGACAGGGTGAGAACAAGCCTCCGATATGGATTGGGACAGGAGGTGCTGGTTTGCAGAGCTCTGCCTGGCTCTGTGAGCACAGCAGCGGTGCAATAGCAGCCTAGGCATGTGCCGGTCCTTGCTCAAGACAGGCATTTTCTGCAGTGAAAGGAGATTTCTGCAAGACTCATTGGAGTGCATTCATTCACTTAAAGGCCAGCGAACCAGCTTTAGCTGACAGAAGAGCCCACAGGGCCAGAGACCGAAGTGAATACCTCAGAGGCTCTCCAGACCTGTATAGCAAGTTCCTAATAGCCAGACCTGTGTAGCAGAAGATGAGGCTGCATGTCCTGACATCGCAATGTCACGCCAGTGCTTTGGGGCAGGAAACAGCTGTTTGTCTAGTGTTTGCAGAGTGCCGGGCAAGGAGCTGCCGTACTCCTGCACAGGACTTTCTGGGCAAGTGAGAAAGCGATGTGTCTGCGATGCCATGGGGTTACTGAGCCTGTGTGGAGGGCCGGGGCACACGCCACAGCTCTGACACACTCTGAAAGTGAGTGTGTCGGATGCTTCTCTGGGCATATCTAGGTAATTTGCACCTACACCTAGCTTATCTCCACCAATCAATGAAGTGTCCGGGAGCTCTGGGTATATGGCAGCGTCAGAGCTCCTGCTGCTGTGCCAGGGAGACTGCTGAGGATTTGGGTGTCATTACCAGCATCCTGAATCAGTCATTTCAGGAAAGAAATGAGGGTAGAAAGACAATTCCCTGACTGATGACCCTCATGTAGCACAACACTGTTCTCCTACGAACAGCCAGAAGACAATAAATTTCTGGGTCACTGAGTCACTATAAATAGTTAGCGCTTTGTTGCTGAACTGCATCCAATCACGAGCTACCATGTATTATTAGGTACTTAAAGATACTGTTTACATTCTTTGCTCATACCCTTGATGCTTATTTCTAATAAAAAGCATCCAACTCAAGCAGACCTGAGAGAGAGTGCGGCTGGCACAGAGCAATTCTCAGCAGCGCATTTCTGCTGCTGGCACAAAACTACCCTGCTGGAGCCCCGGGCAGTGTTGGGAAGAAGATGTTAAAAAGGATGCTCCATTAGGAAGCCCTGCTGATGTAGTGGTGCAGGGGCCTTGGGTAGGAGCTGGCTGGATTCCCAGCTAGTCTAAAACTCTGGCAAACTGACACTGAAGTCAATATTGATATAATTATCTCAGGGCAGGCCAGTGAGATAAGGCCCATAAAGCTTGCCACAGGGAGGAAGCAATCTGAATATGGGGAACAAATGAATGGAGGAGAGAAGAGAAGGAGATCCAGGCTGTTAGGATCACATCTGAGATAGTGCCCTGAGCTGGATCTGCAACATGCTGCTAACCAGCAGGGATAGCTCGGGATCTCAGTCTGGTCCGATTTCTGTAGTCCCCCCTTTAGGGCACATCACAAGGAGCCTGATCCTGCGAGAGAGCCCAGAGCATGAAGAGGGTTCCCCTGGAGCTGCTGCAAAAGGAGTGAGAGTCAGACAATGCCAGCCAGCGTGTGCAGACTGATGAAGGGGTGATGCCCATGTAAGTGATGCTCCTGCCTGCTTTTGGTTACAAGGTCTGGCCCTGAACACGGTGCAGTCTTTGGGGCTGTTGTCAGATGCTCAGACAGCAGCAGTTTTTAGGAGGGTTTGCTCTTTTGTCTCCCCTTGTTTGGACAGGAGATCACCTGCCAGCCCTGATGCAGGCAGCTGTCAAGGCAGGTTTAGATCTCTGCTGCTTTCCCTAAACGGGAATCACCTCTTAAGACAGAAACTGCAGAAGTGGTACCCTCTGCCTGCACAGGCACTCTGCTGAGCTCTGCGGACTAGTAAAAGTGAGCCTGGCAAGAAGGAGATCAGTACAGGGACCAAAAAAAGCTCTTTCTCTGCTAGGAAAGAGGTGCCCTGTGTTCACACATAGAGAGGAACAAGGACTAGTTTAATCACTGGAAAAAATCCTGCAGGGGTTGCTCTGCCCACATCTCTGTTCCTCGGTATCGCACTAGTTTGCATCTGTGCAGAAACATGCGTTGGAGAAGTTTTGCTCCCCTGAAGGAAAGCTGTGTCTCAGTCCTACCTAGTGCAAATTCATCCAGACAAGCCCGGTGCCTCGAAGGCGGTATAGTATGGAAACACAGGACATGGCTGTGGCTAGTAGGGACCTCAGTCCAGAACTAGGCACCTGGGTAAGATTTTCAGGAATAGCTAGATAATTTAGAAACCTGTGCCACAGAGCGACCTAGACAGCTAAGAATTAATGTTTTATGGGAATTAGAGGGCTTTGGGTCCTAAGAAAGACAGTTATGCATCTGGCCACACCAACTGCAGTATGCTGCAGAGAAGTTAGACACGTAAGTGCTTTTGGATAGCTCCTGAGATGCTTCTTGGTGTGTTAAGGGTCCTGAGCCACTTTGACAGTCTGGATGTAAATAAGGATCCTTGAGAAAATGGGGTCTCAGCTCCAAAGACACATTTGAAAAATGCTGCCTACGTACTAAACTATGAGGTTAGGCAAATTTATCTCCCAGAATGAATTTTGATTAAAAACATAACCTTCAGACTTCCTGCTCTTTGTGGAAATCCGCCCCTCTCCAGTGTTGCCAGTGACACTCCAAAACACAGAGGCATTTGGCATCTCCAGCTGCATTTGAAATGCTGATGTGAGTATAAGTGATTTCTGTACCTCCTTGCTAGTTATGCCTTGCTCTGCAGCTCTGAGCCCATCTGACAGGGATGCACTGCCAGTAAACAGGCAACAGCACAACACATTCAGTTGGATGCCAGAGGGAAGCAGGATTTGGTCTGGACTGGCAGATCTTTATTTGTTAACTGTCTCAAAGAGAAGTGACTGTTTACAGCCCAAGAATCTCTCCTCTGAGACCCTGGCTGGGCAATTAGAGCTTGGGAGCTGCAGGACTTGAGTGAGGGAATTATCGTTATTATAGGCAATTTATTAAAAGCAGGAAATGCTTTAAAAAAAGAGGAAGAGACATTTCCATGAGAACAAGAACTTCTAGTGTTAGACAGTAATTGCTAAAAGTTGTAAACAAGGCCTTTGGAAGGTTGTAAATCCACATGCCTCACACCCCTGCTAGCCTGTAATTGCACTGAGGTAGAAGGACACACTTGCAGAGACGGGTTATCTACCAAGTCCTCTGCAGCCAGATGTGGGTGCTTCTAGCCATGCTTAAGCCAGGAGACTGAATTCAAGGGAATGGCGCTGGATGGAGTCTGAATTATAAAGGATCATAGGAGGTGAAACTGGCTTATGCATCAGCTTTCCTCTGTCTTGAGTTCCAGATTCCCAACCTGCCTGACACGGTTCATGCAAGTGCTGTCTCTCATTTTGCCACTCCTGTACATTTAGCTGGAATATATGAGCCCTGTGTGGGACTTAGCCCAGTTGGCAGGAGAGCTGCAGGACTGGTATAACAGGATCTCACAAGTCTGGGCTAAGGAGCACCGCCAGAGTTTTCTCACTGGGAACTCAGCCCCACACGTGCCAGAAGTACCCCTGACCCCAGCTCGTTTTGTGAGCAACTGGCTGTTGTAAGCAATAAAAGTCCCATGATTTACCTGACGCTCAGAAAATGTTCCCCATACCAGCACCCTCCAACACCAGGAAGTTCAAAGGAGTGAGCAGGAGGAGAGAAAACAAGGTTGTCCCATCTTGTCTCCTAAAAGCAGCTCCTGGGTGCCTGGAGCCGGCTGCCTTTGCGCCCCAGCCTGCCCTTCGGATGCGCCCGCACTCACGGTGTTGTAGTACTCCGCAATGACCGTCGAGCGTTCAAAGTTGCCTTCACACCAATCGACTTCGGCGCTCTGGTAGGAAAATATGCTCGGCATTGTTGGGCCACCTGTGCAAAAGGGAGAGGAGCAGGTTAGTTTTGCACCCGGGGAAGGGGTGTGCTGCACACCCAAAGGGAAAGGGGAGAAGTGCACTCTGCCTGCCTGCCCCTTGCACACGCACGTGCTTGCGTTGCACCAGCCTGCTCAAGCACAGCATCCTTACCCTCCTATGGAAGACTCATCCTCTTCCCAGCACGCATCATATTGCAGAATATTTCCTCCTCTCTCCCCATGATGCAGGAGTGACAAATCAGCCTAGGAAATGTTCTTGAACTCTGAGCCTGGGGAATGGTCACCACAGCCCCATCCACGGCGTTAACATCTCTCATCAGGGGTCGTCGTTGCCACAGGATGCTTCCCCATTTCAGCCCTGTCCTTGTCACCCTGTCTTCTCCCTTCTCTTCACTTTCTTTATGACTCAGATCTTTCTGCCAAGAGGAGTTCCCTGTACTTTGTGGGCTGTGAGCTACCTTTTGGGAGTGGACAACTCCACAGGGTTTATTGCTCATTGGCTCTGTTCTCCTTAGTCGCATCTTCCTGAGGGTTGGAGCTCACCTTATGCAAGCTCAGCCCTGGAGCACCAGCACAGACCCTGGGTATTACCGGAGTCCTGGGGGCGCAGAGCAAAGGCATTGGGAGGTGTCTTTTCAGTGGCAGTGATTTCACTTTGAATGTGCTCCCACGCAAGCCCTGTCCCGGTTTCCCAGTGAAAGGCATCAGAGCTTCACACTTTGAATGGGCTCTCCACTGCCAGGTCCCCCAGCCTGGCCTCTGGCAGTGACAGAAGCTGCAGTTACAAGTGGGATTCCAAAAAAAATCTAACCTTTTGCCTGTTTTTCTTCCCCATGCTAAAGATTTTCCTATCCTTAGTACGAGCATCATTTCTCAGCCCTCTTTTATTCATTTGAAAAAGTAAAAGTTCTGACCAAGTTTCCTATTTGGCATATTTTGTTTCAGATCCTTGAGACTTTGACACTGTTTAGAAGCTGATAGATGGGTGCCAACCTTAGAGATGTTTGGAAGCACCATCCAAACCCTAGCAGCTGGGTATTTGGTAAACAAGAGCCACAGAAATTCCCTGGAGCTAAGCAGTTAAGTCCCTGGATGCAGTGTTGAACTAAGCCGTCCGACTGTGCTTCTCTAGCTCTGCAGAATGAGCAGGTACCGGGGTCACACCAAGCACTTCAGTAACATCTCTGAGCTCCCGAGGCGCTGGTAGTAAGGCGTGGAAAACAGAGCTTTCTTTTCTTTGAAAATCCTTTCAGCTGTCTAATGCAAAGAAGGGAAGTTTATCTTAAAACCACTCATCAGTTGATCATGTTCTTGTGGAGAAACGGTCAAGTCCCTGTTTACACCGGTGTCAGCTGAGCAACCACCGAGTTCAGCAGTTACTGTAGGTGTGCAGTGGTGTGAAGCTACCACAGCTTCCTCTGCTTCTCTTCCCAAGAAGAAGTTCAAAGGGAGAAACCACAGGAGTGTAACACTAATACAAACAAGCTCTTCTCTAACCTCCTGCTCCAACCAAATAAACTGACTTGTGGATAACCTCCACCGTTCTTTTACAATTGCAAGTTAACGATGCCCTCCCTTTAATCCAGGCTGGCTGGTTCCCCAGAGCAGGTGAGATCACAGCTACAGAAGAAAATTATAATAGATGGCAGGCAGATTGGTTTGAGATCTGACTCTTCATGATCTTGGTTTTCCATGTGCTCATTCACAACACAGTGACTCTCTCCTGATCCCCGGTGCTCTGCATTATGCTTTTACAGCAATGCAAGTGATTATATAGGGTAAAAAAAGAATCATACCCAAGATGGTAAATCCCATCTCTTAGCTGAACAGACCTCAGTTGAGAGATGGTGAAGGGATGGAGGAGACATGAGGCAGAAGAAGAAAAAGGGAACAGGAAAATCAAAGCAGCGACCAGAGTGCCCAGCGGCTGCTGGCTTGCCGCTCGCCTCTCATCCCAGCCTGGCTTACCTGTGTTCCCTTGAGACGGACCAGCACTGCTTCCACGCGGTGAGGCGAAGCGTCGGGAGCTCCAAGGTTTCTAGCAAAGCTGGAGCAGTAACCTGCCCTGCCGCTCTAGTTCTGAAGGAGTGCCCACGGTGTGAGCTCACCGGGAGCAGCCGCCAGGAAATACCCCTGCTCCGTCTCTAGGGAAAGCCTTGGGATGAGACAAGAGCCATGCGCACCCTCAAGGCAAACCTTCCAGTCCCCCAAAGGAAACATATTGGCTAGAGGGGTTATATCTGTGCACCCAAATGGGCAGGGGCAGAGAGGGAGGGCAGAGAAGCGTGAGCTGGAAATTTTTTTTTGAAGAGCGGGTAGAAATGCAGTCTGAAATCATCAGTGTGCCCCTAGGCAGGTTACCTGCGCACGCGCACACACCCCAATCCTAACCCTGTTTTTCCCAGGGGAGGGACTGATCCATACCGCCTCCCTTGCAGAGCTGGTTAAAAACCAATAAAACAGTTTTCACCAAAAAGCATGTGGCAAGCTGATGCTGCCTCATTTTCAGGTGTTAAATTCGAGCCACTTTTCAACTTTTCCCCAACTACTGTTTTATTATAAAAAATAATTTTATTATCAAATCACACTTCTTCTAGCTAGTTTACTTTGTTATTTAGTTAAAGAATTGGCTGAATAGGACACTTTAGGGTGCTTTGCAAACATTTTCCTCCTGAATCCCATTCATGATGCCAAGAAAATTGGCAGCAATTAAACTTTTCCCCAAATTCAACATTTTTTCCTCCATGTAGGGTTGCGAAAAGAAGAAATACATTGCTTTCTTAAACATAAAAGCTTATTATTTGGTCAGTTCTTCCTGTTGGAGCAGGGGAGACACCACCTTCAGCATCATAGGGCTGGGTCAGACCAAGATCCAAGGTGTCCCTGTCCATGTGCTCCCTGAAGAATAGGGATCAAACAGCAGCCTTTGCTGTGACACTTCAGATTTGTGCTGGGGACTGGCTTTTGGGGAAGCTTAGCCATTTATTTTGATACTTCTATAAAAAGGAGCATACCCAGGAGACCTGAGCTGTGCAACACCTCCTAAAGAGGCCAGGGCTTATAAAAGCCTCATAAATCCACATGCGTTTTGAAATGAGAGGGTAATTAACCACTGAAGCAGCTTATATTACAACATGGTGGAGCCTCCGTTACATGCAACTAAGTCAAGGCTGGGTGTCTTTCGAGGACAGACGCTGTGGCTTGAAGCAGAAGATCAGAGGCAATCCCCAGCGAGCTGCTCTCACCCCCTGGATGGCCACACTGCAGTGTCCGCATTGAGGAAGTCTAGGGTGAATTTGCTTCTTCTTCACTTACAACTCCTGAATGGACCGTGCGAGTAGGAGACTGAGTTTGCATGCTGAAAGAAGGTACCCAGTTCCCCAGGGCATCTCAGTGAGAAGCAAGTGGTGACTTGTCCACCCCACTGCAAAGGGAGGCAGGTGAGGTACAGTGTCAGCCAGGGAAGGTGGCAGAGGTGGATTTGAAAATAAGACAGATCATTGCCCAGACACGTGATGCCTGGCCTATTTGAATATCTTCGAAAAGAGTTTTCCCACCCCAAAACCACTGGCATTCTTGACATGACCAAAGCACCTAAGCATCACTTATATATCCTGTGCCTCACAGTGAATAAGTAACTGGGGAGGATGTCATGAATCTGCATCTTCCCTGATTCATCAATAAGTAGCATTCAGGTCATAAAGAGAGAGGCTGATTTCCTGGTGAGTCCTCCTTGCCAGCTCCTCCTAATGGTTACATCCTCGTGCCTGTGATCCAAAGAGCATGGGATGCTGAGGATGCTGACATGGGGGTGGGCTGGGAAGATGGGGGTGCCCAGGGGTGAAGCTTTCTGGCCCTCATGTGAGAGTACACAGAGAGACTCCCCTAATCTTTCCTGTATTTGAGACTTCTTTCTCTCAAAGCTTCACTCAAAATCCTCACCTCCGTGCTAAGACTTGCTGCCTCCTCTTCACCTTTCTTCTAACATGTGACATCTCGGCTCGCTCAGATGTGTCTCTTCTGCACCCGGATCTGCAAGGAAACCTCATGGATGAGGTTTGTTCCTCATCCTGTCCCCTGAGCTGTTTCCTTCCCGCTCCCTGGGACTGATGCTGTCTTGCAAGACCCCACATCTCAGGCAAATGTCCCAGGCTTTGTGATATGGGACATGCTTTAATATGGAGAGCCTCATCCCGGCTCCTCTGCCTTTCTGTCATCCCTTGGGCAGGCAGCAGGGTCCGAGGGTATTGCACCGAGATGGCTGAGAGCAGGCAGTGGAAGGGGCAGGGACTTTCACAGGAGCCGAGCCTGCAGCCTCACAGCCCAACTGCAAGCGTTTTATAACTGTGTACTCACAAGCAGTGGTGAGGAAGCAGTTCTGCTGCTGGTGCCACCAAAACAGGGAAGTGGGGACTCTGGCGGGCAAGTTTGGGAGAATCCAGTTGCTTAACTTGAGGCGGGTCCTACCTGCCTTGTCCTATGGCACCTTGGATGGAGGCTTCCACCTGAACTGCTGATGACAAAGGTTTTTTTTTAAAAAGCCCATTTGGAGAAGCTGTGGCTCAGGGGCTCGTGTCTTTATTTATTGCCTTGGCTGGGTGTCTGTGACTGTCGGCAGAGGGGCAGTAACAAACAGCCGGGGCAGGGAGGGTGAGGTGGGAGTGCTGGCATCCCGCATCTCTGCTGCTGTTTGCTCAGCAAGCGTGAGTCAGAGCCCTGGGGTGGAAGGAGATGCAATGTCTTAGCCCCATTCTCACAGCGAGGCAGTGGGTGAGTCGGGAAGGGAACCCAGGCATTTTGGCTCACCAGTGCACTGCTGCATCGCTCTGCCTGTGTCCAGGAAGGCCCTGAAGCAGCCTGGACAAGCTCTGTCCCGCTCTAGCTCCTTTGCTTTTGGTACGTGACTTTAGCTCCAGGGCTGCAATTTCATGCTTCCAGGTATAAAAACACAGGCAGGTGACCTGGGAGCCTTGCTAACGCTGAACAGTTAGATAATCCCTGTCATTCATGGCTCCACAGGGCAGGAATTGCATCCTCTGCTTGGTTTGGAAGCTGTTTAGCAAATCGTAATCTGGAAGAAATAATAACAGCAGCAGGAGACATGCTAAAGCTGGATGTGCTTTACCCAGCCAAATGAAAGCATTCATCTCCATTGCTGCTGTATAGCCTACCGGGAGCAATGTACCCGTTCTCATTCACATCTGCAGAGCTGTAAATATCTGTATTTCTTCACCAGGTAGGGCAGGGGCTCCAGGCAACCAAAAAGTATCAGTAGCAACAGCAAAGACAGATTGCACCCCACGCGAGGTGTGGCTTTCAAGTCTCAAACGTCTGAAACACCTGCTCTTTACAACATCATGGCCCTGGTACTTGTGCAAGTCAGCCTCCAGAGGAGCAGAGCACATGCCTTGTCAGGCCCCAGAGGGTTGGTCTCAGGGTCCAAGAGAAATTCCCCACCAATCCATCATCATTGAGCAATCACCCAGGCACTCTATTATCTTTACTCCAGGCAGGATGCCATACCAGTTAACCCAATAGTCTTTACCAATCTGACCACCCCGTGCTTGTTTTGAAATATAGACAGGTTTAAAACAAATGTCTTAATTGCTAATAACAGCAATAACAGTGATAATTAAAGGAAGTTCTCCCAGTGCTGTCATCTGTCACATGCGCTTCTTGGTGCAGTTGTGTATACGCTGCAGAGACTTTGGCTTACGTAACTTAGCAGGAGCTGCTGGATGTGCAGGGGCCAAGCTCAGAGACTTTTCTCATTCTCCCCTTCCTGTAGATGAAGATATAAGCTATCTAAATCAGGAGATCACCTTATTCCTGGCAGTGCTGTAATAGCACAGCAAGGGCTCTCCCACTTAGGTGCGGGCCACAGACATAGCGAGGGCTGCCTTGAGTCCCGGAAGGTTTCGAATTTAGCAGACACAGAGCAGGGAGGCACCTCTTGCCAAATCAAACCCCTGCATCTAGCACCTTTTCACTCTTTCTTTCTTGCAGGAATCTTCACTCTGAAGAGATGTAAAAATGGAAGGAGATAAAGAGAAAGTTCCTTTTTGCTTGGGCTGAGCCTGCAACTTTACATCACAGCTGGCAGAATCTTGGCAGTGCTTCACACCCAGGTAGATGTGTTTATCGAACGTTGCAATCCTTTCTCAGAGTGGCGCAAAGCTTTGGCAGGAGACAGCGATGGTTTATGCAAGTTCTGCGAGAGACCTAATAGCAGAGTCTGCAACAGGCCCTGGGAACCAGAGGCTTCTTCATCCAGGGTGTCTGAGTACCCGGAGGGGGACCCCCTGGCCCTTCTTTACTCTCTGCTCCCCGCTGGGCAGAAAGCAGGAGCTGCTGTCTCTGTTTAAGGAAGGGGGAAGCTTCATCTTGGTTCATGGTGAAGGATAGGGTAAAGCTTGGGGAATGAGTGCCTTCGTTAAAACTCTGTAAGCGTCTAAGAAGGCAGACCACAGATTTGCCTCTGACCCTGTTAGTGGCAGTATTGGTCTGTTGGAAGGAATATAAGAAGGAAGGCAAGCAGGAAATAATCCTGCCCCATCTTCTGGTGGTCAGTGACTTAATACTTCCTTAGCTGGAGGTCCTGGACCATCGTGTTTAACCAGTCAGAACAGACCAATCCTGCATTTATCTCAAGCTTTTAAAGGTTATTTTTTGAGGTCATCTCTTATGGCAACAAGGCCCAGTTTAATTAGGTGCTGGGTGAAAAAGTACCTCCTTTTGCCCATCTGCTGCCTGATGGCTGCATTGGGTGCCCTCCAGCTGGGTCAATTCTGGAGTGGGAAATCACGTGTAGTTGTTCCTTGCTCCCGTCCTCCAGGCCCCTTCGCTGCATCTCCCTGCAACCTCCCCGTCCCACCCCAGTTTTTCCCAGTGCACATCCCTGTGCCTTGTCTAGTTTCCAATGTCTGTTCAAAGAAGCACGTCCCATCCCAGATGCTTTGAATCCTCTGCCTGCTTACAAAAATAAAGGGAGATTAATATTTAACACAGTCTCTCTTTGTGCATTATTTTGAAAACAGAAATTTGGTGTGAGTACCTCATGGGCAGACAAGAGGGGTTGTTAAAACAAGGACGTGGTGACACTTAGAAGCACCACTAGAAAAACCTCTTGGAAGAGTTTGTCACCTGAAATAGCAAAGCCTGAGAAGGGCACAGAAGTGCCCCCAGCAGCCACAGAGCAGATCCGGCAGGAGTGCGTGCAGGGGCCGTGTCCCACTCTCTTCATTCTTGATTTGGTGCCTGGGCTCTGAGACCACGAGGAAAACCCTCTCCATCCTCCTGCAACCACCGCCTGGCACAAACCTCCCTCTTATTTCCAAAAGCAGATGAGATCCCCCTCCTAGCAGAGAGCATCCCTTGTGATTCAAACTCAACCCCGACAGATAACAAGCAATGCTTGTGTCCTCCTGCAAGCTATTTAACAGCCTCTGTCTGTATGCCCGTGCCCAGGCAGTGGTCTGAGCGCAGCTGCCTGCACAATAAAACATGTTCACATGAAGACCACGCCACTCTCCTTGGTGGCCTTAACGCAGAGCTGGATGCACCCCTGAAGACGGCTCCCCCTCTGTGCACACTCCGTAGGAAGCTCCTGGTGCCATTTGCCGGGTTGTGCCAGCGCTGATCTGTTGGCAAGTGTGTGCCCTTCTCCCAGCGGCTGCCCCAGGGACACCGCTGGCAGTCACCAAACACGGGCAACCGACGGGCCAAACTCTGGGGAGAAGCTGGTTGGGAACGCGCCTTCCATTGAACATCTATCCCTTCCCACGCCGGCCCTCGCCAGCATAGACTTTTTTTTAAATTCATTTAATAACTGCCTGTTTCTTGACTATATTGTTCACTTTTAAAATTTCCGGCTTTCCCTGGGAACACAGAGGGACTAAAAACCATCTGTAAATAATAAAAGCAACTAGTCCTGAGAGTTTAAGAGTCTGCAGGCAACTCAGAGGTAAATCTGAATGGCCCAAAATAATGCCAGGTTGGTGCAATTCACTTGACTTCCTGCTTGTGTCAGGGCTGAGTTTGGCTCCAAAATAGCTCT
>NW_009234441.1:8796-9413 GCF_000690835.1 Fulmarus glacialis | reverse complement strand
GGGATGAAGGTGGGGAGGCGTGTGGGGCTGGGCTGGGTTGGAAATAGGCTGGTGTTGGGGGAGGGCTGGGTGGGATGTAGGGGACCTGTGTGGGGCAGAGCTGGGGTGGAGGTGGGGAAGGCTTGATCGAGCCGTCAGCTGGAGTCTCGGGAGCTGGGGTCTCGTCCCTGCACCCTGAGGGGGTGTTTTGGGCACTCCTGTGCTCCCTGCTCTCCTGCTGGGACTCCGCACTGAGCAGCAGCTGATACCCACATCACTGCTATTCCCATTTGGTTGCTCAAAGACACTGAGACTGAAGGCACCCAAACCAAGTGGCTGACTTTGTGTTTCTGTGTATTTCTGGAAGCTGTAGCAAATTCTGCAGTTTCTAAGGTGCTGCTGCGGGTCACGAGATGGTTATGAGAACTACCAGTAACTTCATAAAGTCAAGCTCGAGGTAGTTGTCCTGCTGGATCAAAAAGCGCTGACATTAGGCTTTTAGTAATCAAAGCATTTAATCTTTTATGGTTTTTAGTGTTTAACACATGCATATTTTTGGTAAGTTTAGTGATAGTCCTGCATTTTTGGAACGTGGGTGGTGTAGGCAAATTTTGGTTTGGATCTCAAAAGAGAAACCT
>NW_009234441.1:0-8750 GCF_000690835.1 Fulmarus glacialis | reverse complement strand
TTTCTTTTAATTTCTTAGAGCTTTGAAGGAGTGGGGCATTTTTGTGCATTTCATCTATATTTTTTGCCTCTTTCTCCTCTACTTCCCTGGAGAGAAAATGGGCATTGTTTTTTGGGAAGGGATGAGAGAGGACAAAGAGAAATGGTTTTTTTCGTAGCACTAGAGAATAAAACATATTCTTATTGAGGTATGTTCTATTAAAAAAAAATTCTTTTTATTCAACTCTTGTTATTATTTTAACAAGTAATATTAATAATAAATTATTAAAGAAATTCTCATGTTTCTTCCAGTGTTATACTTCCCCTACCAGAGAATGTGAAAGAATATTTGCTGGATGATGGAACGCTTGTGGTTTCCGGAAGGTAAAGAGTGTTTTTCCACCACCCTCCAAATATTAATACTACTTTATATTCACAGCGCTATTTTGTATGCACATATTATTTTGCACAATGAGTTTTTTTAAAATTTGACCAGTCTGGCTGCAGTAAACCTTATACTGTATAAGCATGTGAATGGGCTGACTGTTGCTGTTAGTAAAACTTGACTTGCTGGTGCCTGGTGCAGATCCTAAAATCATAGAATCACAGAATGGTTTGGGTTGGAAGGGACCTTAAAGACCATCTAGTTCCAACCCCCCCTACCACAGGCAGGGACACCTTCCACTAGACCAGGTTGCTCAAAGCCCCATCCAACCTGACCTTAACACTTCCAGGGATGGGGCATCCACAACTTCTCTGGGCAACCTGTTCCAGTGCCTCACCCTCAAATCCATGTAATACACTTCATTCTAGACCAAATGGAGAGAGTTTCTCCACCTTTCCTTGCGGAGTCTACCTGTCTCTCGGGTGCACAGCCTGCTGGTTTGTGTTTGGTTGCTTTGATACGGTTAGCTCCAGTTCAGAGGCTTGACCTGTCCCACGCCATTCACATGCCTGCTGCCTTATCCAGGGGTGAGGTGACATTACCTGAGTTTAATTCTCAATAAGATAAGCTCAATAAGATAAGCTATATATAAAATCTTAGTAATTATTGAGTTTGTGTAATGATTTGCATACATATAATACATGCATATGACAAGGCTGAATGTCCTGTATGTAAACCTATGTCAGGATTTTGGATGGAGAAGGATGAGGTGGATAGATAGGAAAAACAGTTGGTAAGAACCTAGGCCTTGTTCTTTGTTTTCTGCTTAGAATATCACTGTATGGCTTCCTTGTAAAATTATTATTGCATGCATACATCTTGTTAATGATCAGACTCAGAAATCAGTCCACACTCCATCATTTCCCAACTGGTAGTTTGCCTCTCATAGAGCAATCAATTAGGCTGTGAGTGTAAGGGAGCTAGGTCTAATTTCTCAGGAATCAATTTATATAAAATTGAAGTTGTTTAAACACCTTGTAAAGATGAAAGAGCTTTTTTAATTTTAAAATTCTTTTTTTTAATAAAAGGTATTCAGAAAATTAGAATTGTTTTTTAAATCATTTTGGATAGGAAGTAATATTGTCACCTGCTTCTGCAGAATTGTGCAACTTATTTAGCAGCAGCCATTTATTTTTTAATAAGCCTTCAGAAAAGCTGAAACTGAGGATTTGACTTTACAGCTCTGTTGTACAAACAACTTCTGCTGTCTTCAGTGCCATAATGGACAGCTGTATAATTGACTCAAATTATATTTTTTTAAGATGTTTCGAATTTAAAATCCCTTTCAGAAACCAGTTTTTCTCTGAGTTGAACTTTCTTAGCTAGAAGTGAATGTGATCTTCCTGCAGTCAAGGCCAAGATCGCTTTTAATCTTCAGTGAACCGGTATCTGACCTCTAGATCTCAAAAACTGAATTGATAGCTTAATCCCTATGGAAGTGCCTTAAGGGACTGCAGAGACTTAGCTTGTTGAAGAGTTGAGTTTTGGCAGGGACGTACATTTGAACTTACCCTGTTTGCTACACTGTCTTGCTGTGAATAAGTCTTCTTCAAGAGCTTGGTCTTCTCCTTTAAGATCTTCACAGTCAGTTATATTGGCTAAAGAACTTCAAAAGTCACCTAAAACTTCAAAGGAATGTTTGCAATCAAGTGCTTTCTCCCAGATATGCTGTTTACAACAGCAGATCTCACCTGTGTAGAAAAAGGAACTTTTCAGGAAGAAGCTAATGACTGCATATCAACTTTCAGTAGGATCTTCTTTTTTGTGTGTGGAGTGTGAGGACATTTTCTTTTCAGTACCAGAAATTCACAGGTCAACATCTGAAACTCAATTTTTTAAAATTTTTACATGGAAAAAGAGTATGGAGGCAAAGCATAATTTAAATTGAACTTGTTTAAAAAAAAAAAAAAGTTTAATTTGTGCTTCTGTGAGAGTACAGTAAAGTTGGAAAAGAATGATTAATAGGGTGTTGAAAAGCTTCAATTATGGTGTTTTCAGAACAGAAAGTGATCTGCTAATTTGAAAGAAGCAAACTGTTTTGGGTAGGGCCCAAGTCTAATGCCAGGGTGTTTGGTCTTCAGTTTTCTGTACTGGCTTGCTCTGATTTTTCTCTGCCAGGGGTTTTGAGGGTTAATCTTCTTACAAAACATTTTGAGATCAGCAGCTGGTAGATGCTGTGGAAATGTAATGTATACAGTCAAGTCAAACTCCAGTACTTAATTTTTTTTTCCTGCTAATCTTTTGTTTTAGAGAAGATCCGCCAAGTCATGCTCAGGAGGGGAATGACGATGCAGAGGAAATACAGGTCAGTATAAAATGCAACTTAATGTCAAGTCTCTTGAGAAAAATATGAATGTGTGACCTTTTCTGCATAATTTATAGGTGAGGAGAGTACTTCACAAAAATAATAATCACGTGGTAGTTACCTTGAAAAACTTAAAACCATCATTATTTATACTTTCCCGTCAGGGAAGGTTTAAAATGTTTCTGTGCTCTTTCACAGAAGACTTTTAAATTTTTTTTATTTTTTGGTAATTGCATTTGTAATAATAAGTAGGGAATGTTGAAGGATGTTGGAATTGAACTTAATGCTGTTTCATGCCCTGAAAAATTAGGAGGAGGAGTACATTTGGAGGAGTTACTTCAAGAAACAGTGACAGTTTCTGAGGCCATAATAGCTTAGAAGGGTATTCTAGCAGAAAAACGCTGAAAAATGTTGTAAGCACGAGGTGACAGAAGGTACAAAAAGGAGATGAAAAAGAAATATAAGTGAAACTAATGGACCATGGGCCTAAGGATGGAAGTGCTGGAGCTGGAGACAAGCTTTAGACGGGGAAGACTCTCTGTTGAGTTCTGAAATGTCCAAGTTTGTGATATAAATCACAATTAAAATATATAGGTGTCGTCTTTTATCCGTACTTTAGAATAGTGCTTCTGCTGAATATACAATATTTTTCCTGTCTTAATTTACAGCCGTAATAATTGGAGGATGGTGATGTTATGCTACATCACCTGGAGCTCCAGGGCAATGATTTGATCTGCATGTTGTAGGAAGCCATATGAATTCTGATGTTCCATAAATTATAAAGGATGCCGCAGGAAACCAGTAACCTTTGATTTGTTCTTGTTTTTAACAGTGGTCGGATGATGAGAATACTACAACAACTACGGTAAGGTCCTGTAAAAGCCTAACGTGGGTTTGTCAGCAGTATGCTTTCTGCAACCTTGTGATATAAATTTGCTGCCAGTTAAACATATCTGTTGCTGATTTTAACATTTTTCAGACCATTCTAGACAGATGGCAGTGTAGATGTCTGTAACTTTAAAAAGGTTTTGCTGGCTTAATTTTATTTAACTAAAAATAAGATGCTTTTCTTCATCCCCAACAATCACACACTTGTTAGACTATAGGAAATGAACTGAAGTATGGCTCTAAATATAGCTGTCTTTCATTTTCACCACTTTGAATATCTCCCAATTACTTAATCAGACTGGATGCAGAAGAAACGAAGCCCCTGCAGCTCAATTTTCACAGCTCTTCTCTTACACCTGTGCCATTATTTCCTCCTAAGTATATTTTTTCTATCATCTTTTTTTTTTTACTTTTCTTGTCATTAGTTCGAATAGCTAAGCTTTGATAAAGTAGATGCCTTAGATCGTAAATTATTCAGAACAAGCATTTTGGTACCCATCTTTTGCGAAGCTCATGTTAATGTTGCTAAAGAAATTATATCAGACTTTTGAATCAGGTTTCATTATAGTGTACAACACAATAAGGAAATACATAATCAAAAGGTATGATACCCTTCAGAAGGATATAGGCCAGGTGATTTCAGTTTAGCTAAGTAAGCATTGTGTACTGTGTACAGATTGCAGCTTTACAGCTAATGTTTTATGGGGGCTGGCTGGGGTGGAGTTAACTTTCAGCTATTGCTGAACTGTGCTTGCATAGCATCAAGGCTTTCTCTTTTCCCGGTCTGCCTCACGCCCCTCCTCAGCGACTAGGCTAGGGGTAGGCAAGAGAAGAAGAGGGGATAGAGCCAGGACAGCTGGCCCAAATTGTCTTAAGGGATATTCCATACCATATAACATCATGCTCAGCAATAAAAGCGGGGTGGAGGAAGGAGGGGGGTGTTTTGGCCTCCAGGGTGGCTCTTGTTCAGAGACTGGCAGGACTTGTCTTTTGCCAAACCTGGAACTTTGAGAATGGTTAATAATGAACATGCTTTGTGCCTGTGGCTAGTTCTTATGAAAATATACCCACATTTGGTCAAAGAAGGAGACTCTAAAAGTAGAATTTCACAATGTGCTCTTTATCATCTTGTAAATTTGGTAGATGATTGCTCTGTAGACTCCATCCGTGGCAAATATGCTTTCTCTACCTGAAAACCAGGGACTGCTCTGAGGCCAGTGAGAGAATGGAAATAGTCTTCTGTACTGTTACGTGTTGCTTGTTACCACTTTGATGAAGAGAGTGAAGAAACAGCCTGTGTAGAATGCAGAAGGGTGGGGAGCTGCATCTGGAGTTACTGCAAGAGATGAGAATGGATCAAGTAGCGATGTGGAAGCTGAACAGGGAGACACTAGGAACATAACGTGCAAAGAATAGTGGGACAGGCTGAAGACTGCTGTTCTGCATTCGCTGTCAGCCTAGGCCATTTGTATTTTACTAACGATAAACCACAGGTTATAATTCTCTATTGGTTTCTTGGCTCAGGGAGCAGTAAGGTGGGCTGTGGTTGTGATTATTCTGATTTGATGACTTGCCTGAGTTGTCAGGTAGAACTTGTTTTCCTTGCCCCTTCTATATTCTGAAGAAGAATTAGAATTATAGAAAATTCTGTGTTTAAAAAAACGTGCATTAATATCGATGGTTGCAAAGTCAGGCATTCACAATTTAGGAAATGTTAGAATATAGCTTGTTTATGCAGCCTTAGAACTATCCTCTTGTGTATATTTCTTCACTTGTATTAATCAAATGACATAATGGTAACATTTCCCCGGAGAGGCTTAGTATGTGCTGGAATTACATACATAGTATGACTCCCGACTTCTGTCAAAACAAAAGGAGATTGGATCAGAATGCAGTGGATGAAGGGTTTTACTTCCTGCAGGAACAATTTCTAGAATTGACTGAAGCTCTAAAAATAAAGTAAAATAAGAGAAATGCTTTTTCAGTTTTTCAAGTGTAGTTTCCCATGGAGACTAGGTAACGTACTAAGGAAAGATTCAGAATGTTTGAGGTTCAGTCTAGGTCACTGCGCTAAAATGTGAGAGGGTTTTTTTAATTGTTTGCATTTGGGGAGGCTGCGGAAAGGAGATGCCAAAATGTATGAACTTTTTTTGATCACTTGTGTGGCTGTGAGGTCTTTGTTGGTTTAGAGACATCAATTAGCTTTAGCCTGGAAGTTTGAGTTGAGTTTAAAAATACTCAGGCAGAAATAGCGTTCTTACATACTTTTTGCTATGAATCCTATTACATGAAAAATCTTTGACATATGCCTGAAATCCTTTTGTATTATTTTAAAGGTCAGCAACCTGTTTTTTTTCTATTGTACCACATTCAGAGTGGAGTTTGTAGCATCCTGAGGAGTTTTTTTTCCCTTATCTTATGTTTGCAGTATTGATAATGTTATTTACAAGACAAGGTTTTCTAATCCAACCGACACCTTTGCAGTGTGTCCTCTATTTTGATGCAATATATTGTTAAGGAGCTACTTTAAGGCCTAATTTAAGAGCTGATAAGTTAAATTATTACTAACAACATTTTGTAAAACTAAAGCTTAAATGAAGAGCTGTCATTCAAATTGCCTATGAATTGATTTATTTACTTTTGGTCTCTTACTGTGTTCCTAAATGCAACTAGAGAACTATTACAAAACAGAACTGATTTCTTTCTACCTTTTAATACTTTGACAGAATGCTACAATATTTGCATTTTAGATCTTTTAAAGAGATGCTTAATTCTAAACAAACTATTTTTGAAAGTTTGTTTGTTTGTTTTTAAATCTTCTTGGATCTTATTTGTATACAATAATCTACCATCAGGTATAAAACAACAGGTATGTATTTCAGGTCTGTTTATTTGACTTGCATGTTTGCCAGCTGTTGCAGCTTTCATGATGAATGTTACGAAGTTTTGGGTTTTCCCCTGAAGTTCTTGGAATCTTGCTAGTAATGAGAGTGAGAACTGGAAACATATTTTCAATTTTCTCTGATTGAAAGAATGTCGGAGTTGATTCTTAAGTGATCTGTTTCTACAAATACATTATTTTTGGGGGGTTCTTGGATCCTGATTTTGGACACTTCCTGCTACAATATGTATTTCTAATGGTATTTAGAAGATGGCTACACTTCACTATTAAATGTATTGAAATTGATATTTTTGTTGTTGTTCTTCTTTGTTCAGGCACCAGAATTTCCTGAGTTTACAGCTAAAGTTCAAGAAGCAATAAGTTCCTTGGGTGGTAGTGTTTTTCCTAAACTTAACTGGAGTGCTCCAAGGGTAAGAATGCTGACTCCCAAAACTTGTAACAGATGTTAACATAAGGATTTTTTTTTGTTTGTTTTATCTTAATGCATTGGAAAGTAGAAGAGACTAGTGGTTCTGAAAAAGGAAGGAGTGGTAGTCAAGATATCAGTGAAGTACGATACCGCAAATTGTTCTGGTAGATTAGAGCTAGATGGTGCATTGTTTAGTGAGGCTGATGCAAGACAGTGCTGTCTTTCTTACATAAAACCCTGTATCCTTGTCACAGATAACAGTATGATGGTCAGACTCTTCTCATTTAGGATACTAGTTGAAAACTTTGCTTGGGATAAACCCCACATTTTTTAAAAAAGCAATAAACTTCCCTCTAGTTATTTTTAGGTACTCTAACTATACCTTCAGGATGGGTGCACCCAAATGTTTTTGTATCATATTTTCAAGGGATACTTGTGTTCAATCAAGCCTTCCAAGAAAGTGCCTGGAAGCAGTAAGGCAAAAACTTAGGTTTTTTTAAATGGATTTGCTCTGCTTTCAACAGAATATTCATCAGAAAAGCAATAACTGTTGTGTCTCTTTAACGGCTAATGAAGCTTTCCTCAAAATAAAAAAATAATTGTCTGCGTGTATTTCAAATGTTGCATAATATTTAGTGGTGATAGATCTGCAGCTTGCATTTCTTCCTGCTAGTAAAGGAGCATTTTTGGATAATCTCCTTTTTTGTTTAGGATGCCTACTGGATAGCAATGAACAGCTCTCTGAAATGTAAAGCTCTCAGTGATATCTTCCTCCTCTTCAAGAGTTCAGACTTCATTACTCGTGACCTCACTCAACCGTAAGTAGATTTCTAGGAGACAATCTTATCTATACCCAGACAAAAAAAAAACCCACCCTCTGAGGGTAACTTTTCAGTTCTTTTGAAAGATCTAACTTTTTACTGTACAGTAATGATAAATATCTGATACGAAAATACATATTCATGTTTAAGAGTTGTTCAGATACAGTAATATAAGCTTCAGGTACAGTAATAAGTTAGTTGTTCTTTGAAGCTCCCCCCACCCTTTCCCTCCTTCTTCTTTGTGTCCCTCCACCGTGCAAAAATAAATGCCAGGTCCGATTTAGTGCAGAGAATTGTGAGGCAAATTATCTTCATTGTTACTTACCGTGAATGAGTCTTTCCTAGTAAACCAGAATTGTTTATCTTGTTTCAGTTGAGAAGAGCAGCCTCCATTTTATTCTTATATTAATTCTTTTGATTTTAATATGCAAATGAGTGAAAAGCAAAACAGGAAGATGTTATATTAAAGTAGTACATGTGAAATGACACTGTGGACTAAGACCATTTTTATTGAGTTGCTTTCCAGAGCAAGTGATGTTTTAATCTTGGGGTTTTTTTGCCTTCCCACCCCTGTTGGCATTTACTTGTTGCTACCTACCTTATTGTTGCCACTTCTCATGGTAATACAGCATGACTTTACCATGTCCCTTTCAAATTTTAAAGCTGTTGAAGTTCGTGTGGCTGCCTGGAAGATGCCTGAGACTTCTGCTAATGTATTCCTGTAGCTCCTTCTGAGCTAAGTTCTTGTAGCTCTTGAACAAATGCACTCCGGGAATTATGACTGGGGATAATAGTTACAGATAAAATTACGAATACGATGTGCTTGGGGTTCATTTTGTCTTGCTCACATGAAGGGAGTACTTAATTGTATGGGAGCAGTTTTCTCCTGTAGTACCTGCATCTGATTCATGTCACTCATGTCTAAAATACAGCCTTTTTCTGAAAGAAAATAAAATTATTGGAATGTAATGTTCTTGTTACTATTATTACTTCCCCCACCCC
>NW_009234440.1:10447-20644 GCF_000690835.1 Fulmarus glacialis | reverse complement strand
CCCCCCGCTCTATCCCGCCATGCCATACCATGCCATGCCACGCCACCCCAAAGGATAAACGCGCCCCCCTCCTCCGACAGCAGCAAGGAAGGCAGGGGAAATCCCACTTTCAAGCAGCAAGACCACGATTTGCAACCCCCCAACTTGCACCGGGGGGTGAGCTGCGTTCCCCCACCCCACCTAAATGAACCTCCAGTCTACGTGGCACAAAGAGAGTTTCTCTCTCCTCCTCCCCGCAAGCTGCTCTTCAAAAAGGTGAAGGCAGCAGCCACGTTTTTCCTACTCTTTCCTCCTTTTTGGGAGGCGGGGGGGAACACCCCACCCTTGGGGAATGGAAGGAAAGTTTCTTGGAAACAAATGTCTTACCTGCCAAAACAATACCTCTGTCAGCTTCCTGGCTCGTGATCCGTAATCAGCGGAAAGGATTTAAAATGAGAGCACCTGCCAACTCGTTGGAAGGGGCTGCTGAAATTTCTGCAGGTACCGATGCTGAAGCCACAGCCACCATGAGAAATCAGGTTGAAAAGCCCGAGACTGCTTCCTGCCCCTGAGCCCTAGAGGAAGTGCAAAAAGGATGAGGGAGAGCAATAGTTAATTTTTAATCTGTTCTGAGCAAAATTCACAGATGAAAAAATTCACAGTGCTCAGGAATCACCCTTTTAAGCTGCTAACCCCACAACAAACATGCCAGATTACCAACAAAATAAGCCTGGCACCCATTTAAAGCAGAAGTCAGTCTGGAAATGAGCCCCAAACCTTGCATGACCAAGCTCTTCTAAAAACAGCCCTTGTCAAAGCTGGCGGGGACAGGTTACAAGCAGCTGGTCCCATTCTCCACCTCCTTCACGGACCCTGCAGCTGCTCTGCCAAGTCATGAGGCATTGCCCGGGCAGCCCCGATTCTCCTTGGCACAGCGACTCGTGCAAAGTGAACCTAGAAATCTCCCTGTCAAATCCTAGGGCAGGACAGAAACTCGCTCATTGTAGCAAAAACAACCCACCCCAAAAATTCAGACAACCTTGGAAAACATCAAGTGTTTGGGAAGCAAATCTTCCAAATGCTAAACGGGGAGAATCCCCAAAGAGCAACACCAAAAAACAACGGATGCTCAGTAGACCTCAGCCCATCACGAGAAGATGGATGGAGAGAAGACGGAGCAGAGAAAATCCTGCTGCATGTCTGCGGTGCTCGACCACAAGCTCAGGAAAGCCCTGATGAAACTTGCCAGCATGGCTGGGAGCCTCACATCAGTCTCTTCCATAGCGCAGGACGTGGAGCAAACGCTGGAAGAGACTGCAATTCCCACTGCTGGACAGGTGGGAGCAGACAATCCGCAGGGAAGCACTCTATGAAAAAACAGCAGTAAGGAAAAGCAAGTATGAATTAGTGATCCGGGTGGGCTGCTGTGCCTGCAGCTCCTCAGGGTTCCTGTGTGCTGAGGGGACAAGACGAACCCTGTCCACATACAGCTCAATCTGCATCTCCCGAACTGCGTTATCTACCATTGCTTTGACTCTGGAAATTTTACAACAGAAGCAGAGTATCGTCTGAGAAAAACCGAGTGTCTACCAACCAGTACCCCCAAAACTCTTCTTACAAAACTGACTGCACTTGGTAAAACCATTTTGACTGGGAATAAGTGCTAAGGAAGAAAAGTATAGTAACTTGAAAAAAAAAGGAGGTATTTTCTGAAGAAATGCTCTAACCAGGCAAAAATGTAAAGCAAGCTTTGTCAAAGTGACATTTTCTGAACTAGCTCTATCAGTTTCTAAATGTAGCTATTGCATTTAAAATTCATACCCTATCCTGACATTGAATTAATTTCATGTCTAAGCAAATCCCAAGTTAAATCCAGAAACTGGCGTATCCAGTATGCTTTACAAGATACACTGGGAGATAGCAAGGCTGGAAGGTAAAAATTCCTCTCAGATCTTGTTTAGCAGAAGTGGGGGATTAGCAAGCCAGTAATGAGAAATTAAGTATGCAAAGATCAGAGTCAAACATCTCTGTTCCTCAAAAGGGATTCAGAGAAATACCTAAGGGTGCTCAGTACTTCTTGGTGTGCGGGATATGAACCTGTCTCCTGAAAACAGTCCAAGTAACAGGAATTTTCTCTAGTCAGACACACACAGAAAACATCATCCGCCCCCGTCAGACCCCTCAGCCCATACATGGGGCTGCGCTGGTACAGACCCACATTTGCTAAAGAAATGGTTTCAAACTCCTCATCCCATTGGAAGCCGGTCAGAATTTCTCACAGGCCACCCCTGATGCTTACTGTCAAACTTTTAATTAAACACACGTTAATGGCAACAGGCCACCCCGCAGCCTTGCAGCTTACGCTTTGGAAATCACCACTTCATGCCCAACAGGAGTAACACCCACGTCTTTCCAGCTCTGCAGTTGGCTAAACATTTTTCAGTCTATGTAACTCAAACGGTAACCCGAGAGTCCCTGCAATTTAGAGTAATCTACATTGGATCATCGTATCTTCATCAAGTAACATAGTAAGAATGTTTGAGTCGTTTTTGTAATTACTAGTAAACGTTGCATGCTGAAAGGCAGAACACTTCATAACCTCAGTTGCAGATTTTGATGCAATTTTCAAGAATTACATAATCTCAGTGAGCTGTGATATCATCTGCCTTGGATTTCTTGCCTTTAGCACACAAAGATAAAAGCAGAATTTACCTTACTACACGGAGTCCTTGTCTTTGATCTTGTGTTACACTAAACGGTAATTAATCAGGGCTTTTCCTGTAGCCATCCATGAGAAAGAAAATCCCACACTCTGTTTAACTTGGATTCCAAAACACAAACCCTACAAAATCCAGGTGACCGGCTGTTTTGTAGCTCCACATAAAAGTCTCCTCTCTGCTTCAGATGCTGCAATAATGGCCGGGAGCTGAAAATGAACATTAAGATGAATAAGTGATACACAGAAAAAAGTGCAGAGAGATTAACAACTCAACAGAACATTGGCCGAGATTCTCACAAACAACCCCAAAAGACTGGCTCACACATCAAGGGAACGTGGCCTAAAGCCTCACGTCAACCTCTCTCCTAAAAGGAAATGCATGAGCTATTTTAAGCTCTGCAGCACCAGTGAACAGACTTCAGTGGGTAATGTTTGCTAGCCTCTGTACTCCCAAATTGTTCTCCGCCTAAGGGCCCAAGGGTCTGTATATACACAGCTCTCCTAGAAACTAGGGGATGCCACTTATGATGGCTCAGACTAATCATTACCAAATTTCTTTCTGCCAAGGCAGGTCCAACAGAGGAGAATGAAGGGCATACAGGGTAGCACTGTTGCAGATCTAGAAAGTGTTTAACAGCAGAACAGAAAGAAAACCTTCTTTACATCACCTCTGAAACGCCATTCTATTGAACAGGCACTTTTCAAGAAGAGGGGCATCATCTGAGTCTAGAGCACCGCTGACCAGCTACATCAGAAGAAAAAAAGCACTCTGCTCTCTTCCACCACTCCGCTGCCTCTGAAACACTACCAGCACACGCAGGGAACATTAATTTCCTTAAATTCAGGGTAACTGAAGGGTAGGACACTGTTAACAGCCCACAGCACAGTCAGATGCACAGCAGGAGGACAAAATTCAGAGCAGATGAGAATGCAGGGGTCCAGTAGTCCTCTAGTTCCACTTGTTCAGAAATACGCTAGCTCCAGTCTACG
This sequence comes from Fulmarus glacialis, assembly GCF_000690835.1. NCBI lineage: Eukaryota > Metazoa > Chordata > Aves > Procellariiformes > Procellariidae > Fulmarus > Fulmarus glacialis. Next base: position 16,956 of record NW_009234440.1, on the reverse strand, counting down.
CCACCATTCCCCTCATATTTACAGTGCGTTTACCATTGCAGTTGATAAAAAGACCACAGATTGACAAATATATCATAATTATGGACACAAACAAAGGTGTAGTAGAAGTAGGCTTTATGAAAGTATTTAAATTTTGTGGCAAATCTCTGCATCAACATGGGCAGGGAGGCAACTAAATGCTTTGCAGTAGCAATTTCAGTTACCAAACTATTTCTTGGATAGACATTTATTACAGGTAGTTTATCTGTTCCTATTTCTCAAAGAGTTTAAGGCACAAAAGCCTGAAAAGGGCTTATAACATGTACATAAGTGCTATTATTTTCTCTTTCACCTCTAATGCAACATAATATTAGCTTAAATATATTGCTTGTCCATCCAGCTTATACAACATCCAGTAGAAAACTGCTTTCCAGGTTAGCAACAATTTGTTGCACAATATATTGATTAGATTGCTCTGACCCGTTTTTGCTGCAAGATCTTCAGTTTCACCATATTCACTCTAACAGGACAGTGGAAGACGCTACGAAATCTTAACACCTTAATGAGACCATCAAGGTGTGTCCACAATGAAAAAAGGCATGATACACAAAATAACATTTAAACAAGGTTGCTGGTAAAAGTGTTTTAAACTGCTTGACTGATGGGGAATTATTTCTTAATACACAGGTGGAGAAGCAAGCCAAATGTGCGAGGGATCACCAGGTAGAAGGCATCGGTCTGTAGTAGTTTTATAATGCTCCTTTCTGTCTTTACTCTCCAAAATGCTCTTCAGGTAGATTGCTTAAGAACACCGAGCTATAAACTTGCTAGCTCAAGACCACAGCTTAGGTTAAACAGAACATAAGCTTTCAGCTACATGGTTCTTTCCCGTGCTCAAGTTACAGCAACCTTACCCAGTCACTAGAAAGCCTTTGAGACATTTTAGTGATATCCAACAATGATTTTTTAAAATAACACATTCATGAGAGTTGGATCAAATGACTGAAGACAGTTAAATGGGCAGCAAAACAGAAAGATGGGCAGGAACCAAAATGCAAAGGGTAATTTTACTTAAAAGACCAACTTTTTTATTGTACGTTGGAGTAGAGTCTTTCCCCTGTGCCATCTCGTTGAAAGTTTATAAATTACAATTCCCAAGAAGTATTAAGAGTTCATTTCAAGACAAAAGGAATAAAACTGTTGCAGTTCTAACTTTCACCATGAATAAAAGTTACCATGATGCTCCTACGATACTCATTCTGTACAGGAAAGGCCACAGTCCTCCTGTACTTCGAGTAACAGACCCGGGTGGAGAAAGGGCCACCCCTCACTACTGCAGGATCCAGGTGCAGCATAACAGTCCGGAGCGCACTGGCGGGCTTGTCACACAGACACAGTGCCTCAGCAACGAGGCTATAACACGGCTGGAATCTCTGACGAGACAGTGTCCAAAGGCTGCCAATGACAGTCCATCAAGGCATCGTAGAGCTCTTCACTCTGTTCCATAAACTGTTTATTTGCTTCATGGACATCCAACTGAGGCGTCGGATCTAAAGGAGGAAAGACAGACAAATAGGTCACATGCCTAGGAAATGTGTTAGGAAAGACCCACACCCCGTAAACATGTTAGTTTTATTAAAACAAATGTGGGGGGAGTCACAAAACATTCCCAGCACTTGCCCAGTCACGAACCTGGCTAGATTAGCCCTAGTAAATCTTTCTGCAAGGGGATAAGAAACAACTACATCCAAATATGTCCCTCTTTCCAGTGGTGATCGCCCCCATAGCAGAGTCAACAGAGAGAACGCATACCTGCACCTCGCAGCCCAGTGTAGCCACTTAAACTGCCAAAGAGGGTGGGTTGGCACTAAGGCACCGGACTGCAAAGTGGAGGAGCGGAGGCACAGGCACACGTTCCGTTCTGCTCCCTCCACTACTGGGTCAGAGTGGATGGCTGGGGACGGTAGCGTCTTACGCCGCTGCAACAAGAGTCACCAGAGCTCGTCTGCCAAAGCCTCGAACATCTCAAAGCATTTCACAGTTAGTAACCAAAAAAGTGCCAGCGACACCCAGTGAATTATGTATGAATATGTCCCCTATTTTACAGTTGGAAGAAATGTTTGTAAAGCATTTTGGAGCTGGATAGCAACCCAGAGGGTACAATTCTGCTGCTACCAATGCACACTTAACATTTCACAAAAATCGACTCATCGTATTCCCCACACCACTTGTAGGATGTAAAGCTCACCTAACAACACCCACAACCTAAAGCTCAGGTTATCAGACTAGCACAATCACATACGTTAGCAAGCGACTATCAGCGTGCAAAGCAACTAGCCGACTGAATGGAAAAACTACAAAACACATCAGGAATAAAATGCTTGTAAACATGTTCGGTTTTAGCTACATCGTGTTGTAATACATCACAGGAGAACAGAGTTAAGAAAAAGGAATGATACACTGGCAATAATGTTATTTCAGTTTCCTACAAGTTTCAACATGTTAATTTAATCAATGAGAAAAAGACACCCCAGAGATATTCTAGCTATGGTACCGGTGTGCTAGTTTCAGAGAAAGGAAAGTTCTCCTGTAATGGTTTTAAAAGCCAGTAAGGGCTTTCTCATTGACATCATTACTGATACCTATGGATCCTGTAAAGGATCCAGCTGCTTTCTACTGTTACCATGTGATTTTTAATTTTTTTTTTAAAGAGAAGAATAAGATACACTACATAGTGCGTATTCCACTCAAGACAGAAATTTGGAACTGCTAGTATGAAATTATTTTTTCTTGCACCATTAAATGAAAACTGCTTGTATGTATGTCTAAAACCCCAATATGGTTTAGTGGCCCATTTCAAGCAATGACTGCTAAAGGAAATATTTTATCAGTGTGCTAACTGATATTATTTCTTTTTTAAACTAAAAGCACAGTGAAGTATCCTGGGCTCTAAATTCCAAGATTTTACAGAAAAACAGAGTATCTACATTGTTTTTGTAGCATACCAGAAAAAAATACTTAAAAAAAGGATAAAAGTTTGAGTACTATAGAAGACTAAAATCTCAATGCTAGTGAAGTCAATTAGTTTCAGTCCTGACAAGGTTCAGACTAGGAACAGCAACTGTAAAATAAGGATGCAAATGCGCTAGGTGATAGTGACCCACAAATTTTCTCAAGCCCCAGTTTTACTCAAAGATAAAGGTATATTATACATTGAAATTAAGGTCCAATTTGAGAAAGACTATCTCTAATCAGTGCAGAACAAATAGACAACTTCAATATCGAATTCAAGAAAAGTACCTTCCAATGCATCCTCACCAACTTCTTCATATGTCTGCAAGGAAAAAAAAACAAAACTCCTTAGGACAGCAGATATTTATCTTTTCTTTTATGAATTACTGCTGTCACAGTCACACTGACTTTTATATCTGACTGATTACAACAGAATTCTTCACACATAAGCCCCGTGTTCCACTCCCAACAGACTCCCAACAGACTCCATGGGGAAGACCCCACACTAAACTTCTAACAGAGGCAGCAGTTCTTCAAATCCCTGTGGTGCAGTGGGTGGCTGTCCTGATCTGTTTTATCCCCTAAAGCAAGGCTTATGAAGGATCCCAGAAGGCAGTCTTAGCACTGTCTGTCCAGCTGCCCGTATCAAGAGAACCCTTCTACCATGACAACTGTATTAAGAGACCCTTTGTGCCCTCCAGACCTTTTTAACCCTCCAGTCCAGCAATATCCCCCATACAAGGCAACAGTACACACCCGGGTCTGCTAACCAGTTTCGCTTCCTCATCAAGTAGCTATACTAAGACCCCAGAATTGAATATAAAATGTGTCCATCACCGTTTTGTAACCTATGTCGTGTTTCTGTGCTGACAGATCACTGAAGAGCGAGTACATCGCGCTGTCCTACCTGCATTGTGCTCTGTGTGTATCCGTACTGGGGATAGCTGTAGCTGTAACTGCCTGTGTTCTGGTCGTAGCCCCACTGGGCATAGTAGTTGTGATATTGTTGGTAATATTGGTTATAATTATAGTTGTACATCTGATTGTACTCCATTGGTTTCACACGATTACTTAAAAAAAATAAAGCAGGAATAAGTTGCAAATAATGCAGAACAATTATGAAAAAAAACCAGTGAAATAGCTTAAGATACAATATGGTACACAGACAAGGCTTAGTCTAACATGCAAATTTCAGTCTTTAAAATATATTCACTATTTACTGCAGCAGTATTTATCATTTGCATACATTTGCAGAAAGAAAGAAGTGGTTTAAATTTAACGCCCTTTCCTGTATTCATATTCATCTTCATTAATAAACATTGCGTTCATTCTTTATGAGTAATTTAGTATCACTTCCTGGCTTTGGGAAGGGAAGAGTTCAGGACTATGAGCCTCAGTTTAGAATAATCCTGAACCATGATCCAGATTCTTGGGTCCCTTTTTCCTTCTGACAAATAGAATGAAGTTAAGTACTCTGCAGCTTCCTGAGACAAGGTACTGAGTCTTGCTTTACATGAAGAGTTAAAGACTGAGAGCCTTGCAAAAGATCTGGGGTTTTCTTTACTAAGAATGGACAAAAACCTCTCCCTTCTGCCACTATCGTACAGAAGCCTAACCAACGACGGGTTGTCCCCATTCCCACTGAACTGGGTGCTCTTCAATGCACATAGTTGGAAGAGCTCATGAAGTAAAAAGGACTACAAGTAATTAAAAAACTAAACTTAAATAGCCTGTGAGCTGACTAAAATTCCCATTCCTTGCCATAAAGTGGCAGCATTCCCAAGGAACTGAGAATCTCACCTGATTATCAAGATTTGAAATAATGAGATGACAAATATTGTTTGGAAATGAAAATGTGTCACACATAAAGCTATGTCTAATGATGAAATTAGTGAGAAGTAGGAAGAGGGAAACATCAATCTTCTCACCACGATACACCCCCTTTTTCTGCTTTTCTCTTCCTTATCCCCCCCAAGACTTCTGAGGTCACTGAAAATCTAAATATTATTCAAATAGGGAGCAATTACTATTATTTGTATTACCCTAGTGCTACGAGCCCCAAGTCAGACCAGGATCTCATTGTATCAGGTTCTGAACAAACACAGAAAAAAAAGTTAATCCCTGCCCCAAAAGACTTATATTTAGTAGACATTATAATAGAATTAGCAAGGTAATTGAGCTTTGCTATCCAGAAATCAATAAGCAGATTTAGACTATTTCAATTTAATGCAAAGGAACACATACTTTAAAAATAATCATATTTAAATACAGTGTGTGTACATGTGTGTGTATTTAATAACGTATACAAATAAAAACAGTGTAAAATGCTTAGTCTTGATCTAATGTTATAATTTTTTTGAATTCCTGTGCATTCTGATACTCTAGCTACTTTACTATACTTGTGGGTATTCCTTCACTTTGTGATGGAAACATCCAGGAAATGTGCCCAAGCCACTAAAAGACATTTAAAAATACATGTGATTTCACATCACCCTGCTCTCATATAAACGTCTGGCTGCTCTTATACTCACGCTTTTGGTATAGCCACACTCAAGCGTACAGGTTTAGAGCCCAACCCCACCGCTCCTTGACACTCCGTCAGCGCTCTTTTCTGTTCCAGTTCATCCGTGAATTTCACGAACCCGTAACCTCTGCAGAGATACAGAATAACTCACGTAAAACAAAAAAGCCATGCCACTGTTGTTTTTTTTTTTTAACATTTACAGTGAAATCAAAATTGGTTTTGAAAAACACAGCAAATGAAGCAGGACTAGGACTGTCCCTGCTTTTAGTAGAGATTAAGTGATTCCGTCTTCCAGTTGCTTTGTATTATTTGCAAAATGCTTGAAACTGTACGTCCAAGCTTTGGCAGTACTTGCAAGGGCTTCACAAAAGTAAAGTAATTCTTGTGCCAGTGGATTCTGGGGAATTGGAAGTGAGCTGACACAAGACATGTCGAAATGCATGAACAGACAGTAGCAAAGCCTCAAATCTATACTGGGAGGATACAGATAATGTAAACAGTTGCAAGTCAGCACAGGATTGATAAGACATAGGCACCGTTTATATCTAAAACTGCCCCACCGTGAAGGAAAACTTGGCTTTTCTGTAGGATCGCCTGAGATACACTTTCCAATCAAGTCCTTTTCTCAACAGGAAAATATTCAAATAGGCTTTCTGTCATTCCTAACAACGGCATGACCCCATCAGCATTCTCAACAGCAGACCTGAAAACGAGCTCTTAACATCAAGTTGCTAAAACCTGCTCTGACAGCACAACTTGGACAGGGATAGCACACAGCCAGCAACCCCTCAACTCTGTGGCAATCCTTCACTGCGGTGCTAGCAGTACTGTACGTCAGCCAGACAGAAAACATTAATTCCCCTCCAACCCCAAAGGTCCTTTGCGTGGGATTCTGATGCTGTAGTGAGTCAGAAGCAATGCAACAGCATCCAAGAGGGCAGTGCCAGGATCCCAAGATGGGATGGGCTGCCTCACGCAGCAAAAAGATCAAAGA
>NW_009234440.1:0-10416 GCF_000690835.1 Fulmarus glacialis | reverse complement strand
GGAAAGAGGAATCCATCTAGGTGAAGGAAGGAGTTTGGGAGGGAAAGGGCTTGTCTACCTGGGGAAAAGACAAGCCGTAAGCAAGGGTGTAAATTTACAGCATATTATCTATTCTGTGGGAACTCTTAAACACCAAATAACATACTATTCTGAAAGTGGCATCACCTAGTACTCGTAGTAGGGTCACACTGGAAGCTATTACAGAGCAGCTGGTGCTCCATAAAATGCAGTATCTTGCATAGCAAGCTATACACACAAGTCCAAATATATGTTTTTATACATATATACATGTATGTACGTGTACTCCTCACATACAGAAGACCAAATCAAAGCTCAGGCTTATCTATATACAAACTGGATAGTTAAGCAAGAGCAAAACTCTACACGGGTACACATTCGTTTAACTTGCCCTCTGTGAAAGGACTGTGGCAAACTAAACCAGTGCAAGTCAACTTTTAAGTCAGTTTAAGTCAGTTTTAGGTATTTACACCTAAAGTGTGTAAGTTTCTAAGCTGCTACAAAGAGTCCTGCAGCCTTTCAGATGGGACCAGGAGTGTGTAAGTGAAACCGGGAATATGGGCAGTTCCAAAATAGAGACGGACAGATAAAGAGTTGGATGTAGTGTATAGGAATAGACATTAAGTGCAGCAAGGGAAACAGTGATTCTTCCAACTTTTCCAGACACTTATTTTTTTCATACCGATGGCTAAACCAGATTTTACAGAAGATACAGAAGAAAACCCACCAAGAAATAATTTCTTCGTGGCCAGGACCACCCTGGCAGACATTCTGTCCTGTCCCAGCAGTTAGGACAAGTCCCCCAGCCTGCACCCTCAGCAGAAAGCAAAGAAGCAGGCACAGCACTAGAGTGTCAGGCTTCAAGCTCCTCTCTTGCCTGGACAAGAGGTGCTGGGAGGAGGCCCTCCTGATTTACCAGCCCTGGCTGGAAGGGCCAGGGCTTCGCTAGGCACGTCCACAAGCCCCAGGTTCCTCTCTCGCATCACACTAACACTTCAGTTGCCTCAGCTTTGAGTAACAGCACAAGTCACAACAAAGCCCCTGGCAGCAACACCCCGCCACTGCTAGGGGAGATAGCTGTGCTCTTCCCAGCAATAGGCCTTTAAGTCCCTGCTCCTTCCCCGCTTCCCAAGCTACCACAGATTCCCCTTCCCTGAGGTCTGCACTTAGGAACAGTCCCCAAAGACCAACTAATGGCCCAGCCTGCATCACCCAACACCTATTTTGTAGGCAGAGATTGAAGCAGGTGCAGCAAAACAAGAACTGCTGGGTTTACACCTCTGAGGAGGAGGAGGCACCTGGAGCCCACCCCAGCCGTGTCGGTCTCAGGTGAGGTGGCAGTAACAGCATGAGTACTTAACAGCCAGAGTGACTGAGCAGCTCTGCAAGAGGTTCAGGTTGCACATTAAGAACTTCATTACTAGGGAGGCAGTGCAGCACTGGAACAGGCTGCCCAGACAGGTTGTGTTATCTCCATCCCGGGAGGATTTCCAGCTACACAATTCATGGCTGACCTGATCTAGCGCAAGTCCTGCTCAGAGTGGGAAGTTGGACAAGAGACCTCCAGAGGTTCCTTCAAACCAACATGCCTAAGACTGAGGAACCTTATGTGAGAAAGACGGGAGATCTACACCAATATCCTAAGTCTTGTCACAACATTCTCGTAGGTATTATATCAGAATATTGTGTTTCATTGAAGCCTGTTCACTTCTGTTTTGAAAACAAGGATGCTGACCAATGCAGTTTCATTTTCTGCTATTTAGAAAATGTTTTAATAACGTTAAGAAAACCGACTTTTTGACATCTGTTTTTGGTGAGACATTTCCAGTAAAGATGAACAAGGCGGCTACTAAGTACTTGACAATGAATCATAGCTTTGTTCGCCCTACCCTATTCAAAACAAAAACCTGTAAAGCTTTCACAGGAATATACACTCAATAGCCTACAGACTTTAAAAGCGCAATTCCATCTGAAAGTCCAGGGAGACAATGTTTCAAGATTACTTAGACATTTTTCAGCATTTTCAGAAGTGCAATAACATACTGCCAACACACAAAGGGCACAATATTGACAGAGGAGTGACAATACGCTGTGGTGACTACCAAAACCCAAGCATACTGTAGACTGAATATCCAAGAACATTGTATTTTTAGATAATTAAAATCTAAGCTGATAGAAATATTCTGTTTCCCTTGCTGCATTATATCTTTCCTATTGCTGCATGTGAGTGAAGGAAAAGAAGGAATAAAAGACGACTTACTTGGATACTCCTGCCTGGTCCAAAACAACTTTTCCACCTCTACACGATGGATAAACTTTAACAAAAAATTCATATAACATGCCATCATCCACATCAGGAGTCAGGTCTCCCACAAAAAGTGAATATTCTGGACTAAAGAAATCAAAACAAAATTTAAGTACAATCATACAAAAAAAAGAGGCATGCTGAGTGACAGCTAACAGTTAGCCTAAACATTTGACTTCAGAGAAAAGTGATATTAAAGGACCATTTAATGGATACTTTAAAGTGTCATCCGTTAAGTTGCTTAGGTGACTAAAATTTTTATTGACATTGCTTTTTCAAGTTAATTCAAGCAGCACAACTAATTTACTCAATACTGCTTTTTATTTAAAGAGAATTTCATTTTTTAGTTCTCACAGGATATCTCTGGATTTCTAATATGGCAAGAAAACATTAATGTTTCATTTATAGATTTGCTATTTCCAATATATTGATCTTAAATTATAATATATGAATTAAGATATTTTGATGCTAGAAAGTTTAAATATCTTAAAATACACTCCTGACAAATCTGCTGTGCCACACAAAAGGTAAAGCATAAAACTGACAGGCAGTCTAAGTTATCCTCCCTCTGCTAAAGACTCACGGGGCAAGCTGCTGGAATAAGAAAGGCAATGTTATCCATCTGTATTTCCAGAGCAAATGGAACCACAAGAATCAGTTAACAAATGTAAATCTCATTCTTGTCCCCATCTGTCATGCCTTGATTCTAACCTAAAAAGTTGTGTTCTTTTTCAAAAAAAAAGATTCATAATCATCTAAAATAAAAATATAATTACTGAGATATGACTAACACTACCCTAATAAACTGCAGGACTGTGTTGCTTTCACCCTCATACACACCTGCCTGAACACCTCCTTGTGTTATTATTACTTCAACTGTGTAAGCGTTTCTGGGCGGGCATTATGAAAGGTACTCACACCTCCCAACTTCAGGAGCCTAATTTAGCCCGTTTGTCTCCTTACGCACCTTTCACTGTCAGTGGAGAAAGATGGGCTCCTCCAGAGGGCAATTCAGAGCACCCTTCTCTCTCTTTGCTGACTGTTGTTGTACTTTAGCCGGTTAAGCCAGGTGGTGTGAAACCACGGCATTTATCTTTAGGTGCTAAACACATTCATGGCATTATATAGTAATTATGATGGGATGCATTCTCAGATACATAGAAAGTGCTAACATGCTACAGCATCACAAATATCTACAGTGTATGCCAAGGCAGTTTAATGTAATCTACATTTTTAATTATGGGATTTAGTTATCTGGCACTGCTAGACAAAATGGTACAAATTTTAGTTGTATGCATCTCACGAATGCTCTCTTATCCAAATTTGCTAGCTGTACATCTCATCCAGCAATGATGAACTTGTAGGTTTATATAATTTTGAATCCTCTTTGTGAGGCAATTGATAGAGAGACATTAAGCAGGCAAAACTAATATTTGAATATTGAGCATTTACCTGTTATCAGGCTGTTTTCCATACGTTGCATAATTCAATTTAAATCGCTTTGCCTGAAACAAGGCAAAAATGAATCCATACATTCAAATGTTCTCACGTGAATCCAAACAATTAGGAAAAAATACAATAAGCTTATTTTACACAACTTTCTTAATGCTGACAGATGCTCAATGCCATCAGGCCAGCCGGTTAAGGTATCAAGGACAACATTCTTATTTGATTTCAGTACAACTATAATAATGAAAATCAGCTAAGAATCTGCACCAAGAGGTTTGACCTATCTTTATTTCATCAGTTTATAAAGCTAGTGAAAGAGGGGTGAACCTTATATAGCATTGACTTTTTATATCTTTAAGGAAGAGAGGAAAACAGAGGTACTAACAACAAATATTAAATGACTTCTAATTTTAAGGTCTTAAAATGAAATGACAGTACAGACTGTTGGACATCTGTGATTTACAAGAATACTGGCAGACCAGAATCCACCACATCAGAAAATTGAATCAATTCCTCAGTCTGGAAGTATGGCTAAATACTTTGTTCTGGATGATGTGCTCATTTAGTAAGATCCAAAATTAAGGTTTTTCTGAAAGCCTTACCTGTCACTGGACGCTGGAGACCTCCCTAAACTCTGCACCTGATTTTCTTTTTAAACAAGTTTCCCGAGAGCCTAGATTTGGGCCCACTGGCACATCTGGAACTCCCCACTCCCATCCTACCAGAGTTCAGCAACTTGTGCCCAACTCACATTTAAGTCTAGACCAAGATCTAAGGAACAGTTGGTCTTCTGCCTCAAAATCCCGAGGGTCTCAATCCCACGGGCATTCCTATATGATGCTTAGCACACAATGACCCAAGCAGGCTCACTGCAGAGTGCAATGGTAATTGCTATTTTCTTCTGAAACATGTCTAGCAGAGGAAGAAGCAAAGGATTGCACTCCTTTACAAGAACACTGGTGTCAGAACTCACCCAGACAGTGGAAGACCTAAGCTGGATTCCCTCATCAGCTTGAGGGGCTCAATTTTTCTATCTCCCAACAGGCTTCTAAAGCAGATATCCCTCTGCACTACACAGTGGCATAGCAAGAACTCAAGAAGAATTTGGCCAAAGCAAGCAAGCCTACTGTGAGTCCATAACCTAGAGATCAGGACGTTTGTATAGTACAGCGGAGAGCCTACTGTGCTCCTGTACCCTGTATGATGTATTTTCTTCCTTCAAAGATAGCGTAAATAATTCTTGGGAAATAGAGCAAAGACTTAACTCTAGGCTATAATCATGTTCCTTGCATGCTTGCATTCACTGGTGCACAGTGGTACGCAACTCTTTCTGTGGACCATTTACAAGCTAACACAAAATTTACATTCCACTTTGAACATTTTCATCTTATTTTGGATTTCGCTCTTCATCGCAATATTTTGGGTTTAAAATCAATGAGAGACCTGAGAGTACTTCCACTCAAATGGGAACTGGGGACACTAATTCTGTAAAACAGAGACAGCAACAGCACCATGGCTCTCTGTTATTTCTTTGGCTGATTCAGTATTTAAAAATAAATAAAAGAGTAAGCCACATTCAGTTTTCTGCAAACAAGAGAAAAAGTATCTAAATGCAAGAGACGAGCTGGACAGTTGCCTGCTGAGTGCACTGATTTAGGCTGCCTAAATCTCTGTCTGACATCTGTAATTCTCTCCATGTGTTATGTAAATCATCCCTCTACACACCACCACATTTTGAATTAAACTGTGGGTATTCCCGAAACCAAACTTCAATTATTATATTACTCCTTGCAAGAGCTGCTCTCTTCCTCTCTCTAGTGCCTACAGAAGGCATCTAGGAAGATTAACTTCCCTTAATCGTGGGCTCTGGTTTGCGGTATAAGGGCATCTTAAATAGGACAGGTAAAGCAGATACCTCCATCTACCCCTATTAACAGGGGACACCATTCTCTCAGGAAGGCTGACCGAATAGTTCAAGGAACAACACCTGAACTTCCCCGTTTCCTACTCAGGGTATTAACTACACTGAAATAGGCATCAATTTACCTTAGTATATCACACTGTAACTGAGGTGATTCTAGAGCTGCTTTATGAACCAGTCATGCTAGCTACTGCAGCCAACTTCTGTGGGTACGACGGACAGCTGTGTCAGCGTTCCATTTTAATCTACTACACATTCGAGTCAACATCCTAAAATTAGCCTCTATGACTATTTCTCCTCTTCTTCCTAACTACCTAGCTTTTATGTATCCAAGACATTTGTTATGTATTACAATTATACAACGGACTAGCTCCTTCTCCACTGTAAATAAGTTTGAATAACTTTTGTTTGCTAAGGGCCAAGAATAATGCAAGGCTTAAAAGTCATGTTTCTCTTGCAAATCAGTTACTCAAAACTCACTCCGAACTTGCAAGTTCATCTTGTACATATATAACAACATACACACTGTAACAAATTAATATGGAACGACAAATGGAGAGAGACAGAAGGACTGTGATAGGTATACTCCATCTATTTTTTATCTTGTTCTTCTCTGGTGTCTTATGAGTCCAACTTTGGTAATAGTAGAAAGGCTCAGAAATACACCATTTCTACACCTGGATTTTATCCAGACATTCATATGGAAATTAATATTTTTTCCAACAATTTTCTGAGCAAGAACATCAATAGTTTTATGTTCATTAATTTAACTCTAAAGAAAAGCAGAATCCCAGTTTGCTAACTACGAATTTGTCTATAATTGTTCAAAATACAGATTCTACACCATCTATTCCTTCCCAGTTACGCTTCCCAACTGGCTGATTTAATTGACTTACCGGTGTAGCACCAGGAAGCGGTTTTCCATTGATTTTGTGTAAACATTTCTCTGCAGTAGCTAGATCTGCAAATTCTACAAAGCAATAGCCTGCTGGAATTCTGAACATAGACACAGGAGAGGAGAGAGAAAGATTTCAGATTTAAAACACATTTGAGGAGGAATATTGTATTTTTAGATAACTGGTAGGAAATTTGCTATAGTTGCAATACTCAGTACAATTTCTTTTTCAGAGTATAAACATTAGCTACCAAAAAGAAGCTAGCAAAGTAATCTTGGATCTCAAGTAGAGTGACAGCCCATACTTACCAGTAAGTCATGTCAACATAAGCACATAGAAAATAGTTTTGCTCACAATTAGTTTACTTCCTACTTTCATTGACTATATAAATTTTCCCACCCAAGTTTAAACAATTGAAAACTGAAATGACAACATTTACAAGAACATGAAACTACTTTATTCTGCGTAGTCACTCATTTTATTCCGAATGAACTCAAAGGGTCCTCATATGGCTCCTTCTCAAGTCAGACTTTCCACCTCTGCCAGCATCACGTAGCTGCACTAGTGCAACGATTAACACAGACTAGTCACTGAAGCCTTCAGTCCAGGAGGTGTAATTCCCAGAGGGACTGTATGGCATACATATGCCGCTCTGAATGAGGGCTGAAGCACTGCAGGATGAGGGCCAAACCTTGGTTTGTTGATGGGGACGTTGAAGAGCCAGCAATTATCCTCTCCATTGCTGTCATCAATACACCCATATTGTTGGCAGCAATGGTGAAAAGCTCAAAGGGAAAATCACTCTAATATGGACAGGACCACAGCGATGCCATGCAGAGGGCAAACGGTTCAACCCAAATGCACTGGTAGAACAAACTGAGAACAAGCATAAACAGTTACCCTGTCAACCTGTTTCGAATGATTTTTACACTCAGGACAAGCTCTCCCATGGTGGCAAAGGCTCTTGAAACAAAGTTTTCATCCATATATGGCTCCAGCTATAAAAGCAAAAAAAAAAGTTAGACCAGGGCATCTACAAAAAGGAGAATATATGTGTCAATGCCACCCTAAGCAGTTAAAACATTATTGAGAAGTATTTTACCCTTACACTTCAAAAAGAAGACTCATTTAAGAGGGTCGATGCCACTCAAAACCAGCAGGCATGCATGAACCAGGCTCAACAGTCTGCAAAGTGGAACCCAAGAGACAGCATGAATTTCAGAGAACAGGGAGCTTTCACAGAAGGACAAAAGCCACTCAGAAACATACAGCAACAAATTGAGCATTCACTATACGGAGCAGGGGATAAGGAGATGGCAGGCTCCTTCTCTGTATGCAAACGGAGGTTGGGCCAGCGCTGTCGGTACACAGGCGTGGCACAGCCACGAACGGGTGGCATGCGTCAGGTAACACAGCCCCCATCGAGCTGGGGTAGGGGTTTGCAGCGCCGTGTCTACCTCGCCTAACCGTGGAGGTACGCAGCGGAGCACTTGGAGGGCAGACCGCTAATCGCGTCCCGCAGTAGGTCTGCGCTTTGTACTGCACGTGGGTGCACTGACCGTGTTTATGTCATAGGTGAGAGGGTGGCACTGTGCATGTCAGAGTGCGTGTGAAGTGCAGGGCAGTGGTACTGTGTGAGTGAACACGCTGGAGGGCAGGTGTCTGTATGGTGTAAGTGACTGAAAGGTATGAAACGGCACTGGAATTTGGACCAAATATAGTGAAGGTACTGAGGGAAAAGGATGCCTCTCTGTGTAATAGAAAGTGGAGGAGGGAACTAACTGAAATTCAGGTTTTGTGCAATACACGCACTGATGGGGAGCACTGCCTGTGACAGCTAACACGAGGCTGGGGTATGGGGGAAACATATATAGCTCCATATATATAAGTATATATACCTGTGTGAGTAAGACAGATGGCCTTGTGGTAACTGACAGCCCTCGAGGGTGTTCGTGTGTCTGTCAGGTACCAGGTGGCTCCGTCACTTGTGTGCGTGACAGAAGGTGCAGACTTGTGCAGTATCTCATAGCGGGTAACCACACTGCACTCGCACGTGCAAAAGGTGGCAGATGCCCTGCGGAGGTGTGAGTGTAAAGCAGAAACAACTCCGTTACACGTGCCAAAAGCAGAAGGCAGCACTACTCTGTACAGACATGCCGTGCAGAGGGTGATCCTGTGGTGTGTGTGTACAGGAAAGCCAGACTCATAAACGCAAGAGGTGACTGTTGCTTGGACGTGTACGTGTGTGTTTCAAAGAGCAGCGGCCCACTTGTGAGAGAGGTGACTGAGAAAGAGAAAAGGGACTCCATAGTGTTCGCATGAGTGGCAGGCAGTGGAAGACTCTCTGATGTGTCAGCGTATGTGTGCAATGCAATGGCGAACTTGATGTAAACGTGCGTCTAAGAGAGAAGCGGGATCCTCAGTGATGTGCTGGGTTGTGTGTACACACACCTGAGACAGGCTGAGGAAGGCTACGGGGTGCACGTGTCTGTGCAAGTAGGACTATGCAGTATGCTGTTGTGAGTCTGTAAGAAAGGGGCTGGAGAAAGACATGCGTGCAAGTAACAGGCAACATGGAAATTGCGATACACTGGTGTAACTGCATATGCACATCTGTACGTATATGCAGGTGTATACAAGCATGTGGCAGGCAGCAAGGACGCTATGGTACAACAGTGGGATTGTATATGTGACTATGTAAAAGTGGCAGACAGTGGAGACACTACAATACAACATAAGCACATACATACAGGTGTGTGTGTGGCAAAGCACTACTATACACTGGGTGTGAGTATGCCTACGTGAGCGTGTATGGAAGTGTGTGGGTACAGTGGCAAGCGGTGACGGACACACGTGCAGGAGTATGAGGGTGTACGCAGTGTGTGTGAAGGGCAAACAACGAGGGACACTGTGAGGTGCGCACGGCGTGCACGTCAGCAGGCAGCGAGAGACACCCTAGGGTGAAAAAGCATCTGTGAGTGTGAGTGTGCTGCCAAGTGCACATGCAGGCAGGAATGAGAGAAATACTGGGGTGTGTCAGTGCTTATGAGTGTGTGTGCATGCAAGAGAGTGCAAATCCTTATAAGCGTGTGAGTGCACTCACAGGAGTGCAGGTGTGTGAGGCAGGCAGTGAGGGATGCTCTTGGAGAGGTGCATAGGAGCATGCATAGGAGCATGCATGTAAGTGCCTACAAGTGTGAGCACAAGCATGTGAGCCTGGCAGCACAAGCGTAAGTGTGAGTGTGTAAGTGCCTTAGAGCATATGACCGCAAACATGTAAGTGCCTACAAGCACATAAGCATATAAGCCAGCATATAAACCCTAGAAGCATGCAAGTGTACAGGTTTGTGAGTATGTGAGTGAGTGTGTAAGTGCCTAAGAGAGCATGAGCACGAAAGTGTGAGAACTTATCAGTGCCCACAAGCGTGCCTGCCCACCAGCGTGAGCGCAGGCAGCACGGGACACTGGTGTAAGTGCCACGAGCATGCCTGTGACCCTGGCTGTGGGCAGGCAATGAGGGTCACTCTTGGGGGGTGTGTGTGTGTGTCTAACTGTGTCTGTGAGCGTGAAACTGCCCATGAATGTGCCTGCCGGGCCGGGGTCAGCGCCTCTGAGTGCGTGTTTGTGTGTCAGCATGTGTAAGCGTGCGTGTCAGCCCGTGTGAGTGTGTGTCAGCCTGCGTGAGCCTGCCAGCGTGCACAGGAGTGTGTGTGCGTGAGTGTCAGTCAGCTCGGGAGTTTATGCCTGTGTCAGAGTGTGTGAGGGTCCGTGAGGCTGTGTCAGTGCGTGAGGGTGTCGGTGTGAGGGTGTCAGTCAGTGTGAGGGTG
>NW_009234439.1:5806-9941 GCF_000690835.1 Fulmarus glacialis | reverse complement strand
CATGGATCTGTGCTCCAGTCGCCTCTTCCCTTCTCCCAAAAAACACAAGGAACCACAAGAACCACAAAAATGCATCTTCTCCGCACTGCAGAGCCTCTCTCTCTGAAGGGCACGCCGCGCTGCCGGAGGACCAGCCGCTCTGCTAACCCACGGCTCTCGCCGCCTGGAGAGCCGCCAGCTTTTAAAAGCAGCTGTCACATAAAAGCAAACATTGAAAACCATTACATTTACAGCAGTTTATCTTTAATGCCGTCTCAGTTTTTGACGTTGCTCCATTCTGATTCAGTTAAATGGTTTCCCCCTTGCAGCCAGCGCGCCCGCCCCTCCCGCGTGTTCACGCCTGCCAGGAGGCTCCTCCTCCTCCTCCGAATTCGCAGCACTGTGACGTCATGCTGCTTTGCCACGGTGACAAGTGAGGTCACAGGCTCACACAGAGGCTGGCAAATCTACCCCCTTCCCAAGCAAGCGAAGCAGGGGAGGAAGTGGGGAAAAGGGCAGAGGATGGTGCGGAGATGTCACCAGAGGCTGGGCGACAGACCAGCACAACGGGTTGTCCAAGCAGGGTCTTACCTCACCCCAACCCCAGGCTGGGCAGTCACTCCCCTGAAGGGACCTGCAAGGAAGGGGGCTGGAAGCATCCTTGGGAGCCAAATCAGCATTCCCTGGCTGCATCTGGGAATGCCAGCCATCAAGAGCACAGGAAAATCCCATCTCTTTGCCGTGTCCTGGGGTGTTCCGGCAGGCACAGCTCCTCCTGTGCCATGCCCAGCTGGAGGTGGGATGCTCTGACACCCGCCGCGGCCCCACCGACTGTGATCTGTGTTACCGTGGAAGGACCACATGCATCTTTCCTGCAGGGAGCTTACGGACACGCTGCTTTTGCTCCTCTGCATCTGCTCTGCGGCACGGCGGAGGCGGGGGAAGCTGGGACAGAGGCTGAGCAACGGGCTCACAGCACTGCACAGGGACCCACCAGGTGCAGGTCCAAGTGGCAGAGTCCCCACAGAGTCCCCAGAGAGGGCAGGACTCTCACCCCAGGGGAGGTGAATCCCACCTCCCCTCCTTGCCCCCCCAAGCCCTTTGGCTTTGCGGACCCCGTCCCCTGCCTCCACTGCCCACGGTGTGGCAAGAGCCTCCAGGGCCACCAAGGCAGCGTCAGCTCGGTGCCCTGCAGCACCCCCCATCCTTTCGCAGGGCGCAACGTCCCTCCCCGCCCCTTCGACAGACGTGCAGCCAGGCTGGGGAAGAGTCCAGCTCCGAAATATCCCCAGCCCAATGGGCTGCGTCCTGCTCCACACCAAGGGTCTGCACCAGGGAAGTCCTCATCCCCGTCCCTCTGACTGGCCAGGGTTTCGCCCTCCGATCGGGGCAACAACCCAAGAAAGTTCAACAGCATCCCTGGAATTTCTCATAGCAAAGCTCAAATCCAAATGGGCTGAATCAGGAACCAGGACAAACAAGGCCACTAAAAGCCAACGGGCAAATACGGGGGCTGGGTCTCGTGAAAGGCTCTTGGAGATGTGCATCCTGGTAATCACAATAAAAAGTGCAACGTGGCAGGACTAACAGCACTTGATGGGCTGGCGTCCTCCTCTCCCCCCGTACAGTCGCTGGGGGATGAACCCTTCCCCCAGGCTGTCACCTCCACAGCAAGCCTGGAGACGGCCGATCAGCTGCGAAGCAGCTCCTGGCTGGTTGCAGCCTCCCAGCAAGTTTTGTAGGAAAGGGCTCCAAAGCTGCCATCTGACATGCAAAAAAAGCCTCAGACCCGGCCAGTTCCTTTGCTACAGCTGAGCAGCAGTTGCAGGGGGGTGGGGGGGACGGATGTCCCAAAGCGGTTCCACTCATTGTTCATTCGGCTCATGACACGTTTAACACTACACAAACTAAAAATGCACAAAATAAAGAGCAAAGCAACTCTGGGCAGCC
Organism: Fulmarus glacialis; assembly: GCF_000690835.1. NCBI lineage: Eukaryota > Metazoa > Chordata > Aves > Procellariiformes > Procellariidae > Fulmarus > Fulmarus glacialis. The sequence continues at coordinate 8,012 of NW_009234439.1, read as the reverse complement.
TGACCGGCACACACAGTTGTGCCACGGGCCTTATGCTATTTGGTGCTTCCCTTAAAGCTCACGCTCCAGCACTCCTCCTATGCCACGACCATCTCACATATTTTTAAAAAATTAATTTTATGCATATTTTCTAGGCCTATTTGATTGCAAATAATTGAAAACACGGCACAAGAGGACAAAAAGAGCCCCGCACTATATAGATTTTCTGATGCCTGATGCTTCTACATCAACATCATCATATCTGAGGATGGAGAAGCAAAGGCACGTGCCTGGCACACGCACACTCCGTTACCAGCTGGAGTCTCACAGGGTAAGGAAAGGTCACACCACCCGGGTCCGCATCCCAGCCCCCAGGAGCTTTGCACCCCAGATTTCAGTGGGCACAGGATCAAGCCCTCCCTTCTGAAGCTGAGAACGGTGCTGGCAACGCCGACGGAAAAACCTGAGCCAAGGCAGCGCCTGCCCCAGGAGCTGCCGTCGCGCTGCGGTAAAGCCGGCTGGAGGGAGGGAAGCGCTGGGAGGATGCCGGGTGCCACCGAAGCCGGTGCTGGGCTCCAGCCCTTGCCTCCTCCGACTGCCGAAGGACTCCTGTTTTGCCCTCGGCAGGGTTTGCTGCCTTGCCCGGCAGCCAGGAGAGTTTTATTGATGTCAAAAATGAGCAGCGCAGCCCCAAAGCCTGGGAACACGCCTCTTTGCGCTGTCGTCTTGGCCAAGCCTGCAGACACAGAGGCACGGAGGTGCCAACTGCCCCCAGCCCCGCTTATAAGGTGTTAACTCCCAGGCCTAATTGCGACCACTTAACATGTCAACACCCTTCACCTCTCTCCTGCTAAACAAGGAGAAGTTTTGAATCAGCACCGCTCAGTGTACACTTATGTGTTTGATCCTGGGCTGTGTTTTCTTTCCATCTTCCTCCCCTCCATCGCTCTGGACGGGTGTCAGAGCCCAGCTTACCCCCGTCTCCTCCGCTCTCCCTCCCTGCCCAGGGAGCTTTGCCAAGCATCTCCTTTCCAACCGCCCACGTTCCTCCCTCTCTTTCTTCACACACCCACATACACAAAGGAAACTTCACTCGCAGCATCCTAAGGTTGCACAGAAAAAAAATGAATGGCAGGAAATTAAAAAGGTTCATGTAACAACATTAACACAGCTGTAATACACAGCTAGTATATATATAATAACGTGCCAGACGATCCCCTCACTAGAAGAGCAGGACAGCACACTAATGCCTTTATCTAAATAGGAAGGGTTTAGCTGCTGGCAGCGCAAGCAGAAGGCAGTGCGCACGCGTTTGCCACGATTACAGGTGTATTCTTCCAGTTTTCATCAGCAGATTTTTCTGAAGTGCCATTACCACGTTTTCTATCTACTCACATTGCTCCATCTTTTGCTTTTTAAGGTATTGAAGATGAAAGAACAATAAAATCAGTCTCTATGAGTTTAGTCCTCTGCCCCATTCAACATACACAGTTTCAGCAAATTTTTTCCGAGGCTGCTGTGATAAACGACTCTTGTTCACATCTTAACAAACCAGCAGCACAAAAACTCTCCAAAAAAGGACAATTCATGCATTTTTTTTCTTAGAAAAGGCTACTTCTTAGAGCATCCAGAGACTACTCAGACCAGTAACTCTTCCCCATTGTACTGGGATGCGGTTCCCATCCCTGCAGAGGCAAGTAGGAGGGAGGGGATGCGCTCGCGGCTCTCAGGGCTGGATGCGTGAGAGCCAGCATCAGCACTTCCACTTGCAGAGCACCTACCCACGAAACCCCCTGAGGCTCACCCAACACCTTCAATATTCTGGTGAGCAGAAAATTCACACAAACTCCATACTAGTCAAACCTTCCCACGGTTTTCTTTCCAAGTGCCCTGCTGCACGGCCCCAAGCGATGAGCTGATTCTTCCCTGCAGGTCTCAGAGACCCTTGGATTTAGGGTGGAAACTCATTTTGAGTGATCAGGCTTCTTCCTCACTCACCTCACTCCCTGGCTTGGAATCAGGGAAAGCTGAGCAGTGGTATCTCCCCACCATCACCTCCATGCTCTCCCTGCTTGGCACTGACTTCGAAGGTCACTTCAAAGCTGGCAGAGCAAGCCTCTGGTCATCTGCACTAGGAGTCGGCAGCAAATTCACCCCCTGAAGTTATAGGGCAGATGCCAGCGTAGCCAAGAGCTTCCAGGCAGATGCTCCCTTTCAAAGCTGGGAT
>NW_009234439.1:2078-5775 GCF_000690835.1 Fulmarus glacialis | reverse complement strand
GAATAGACTCCAGCCACTTTGCTACTAAATTAGACGCACGGTGATCTACGTGCGTTGGCTTCACCCCTTTGGGGATGCACCTGAGCTCTCCCCGAGTGCTCCCACGGAGCCGGCCAGCTGGGTGTAGGCAGGGGGGTCACCACCCCGGCTGGCAAGGCGAGCTGTGTGCTGGGACACAGCCCAGCCTGGTGCCAGCCAGGAGCCTCTCTAGCACATGGGCACCCACCAGCCCCAGAAGAGCTCATTTTCTGCAAGTTATGGCCCTGCTGGTTCCCCTGCCCCTTCCTTGCCCGAAAAAGAGCTAGGAGCTGAGCAAGCCGAGCTCTGAAGAGTGTCCTTTGCCATCAGTGGCACAGCAGCCGCGTGCAGACACTCTAGAGCCTGGCAGACCCTCTCGTGGGAGAGGTTGAGATGACCTGACCTTTCAACTTACGCCCTAACAGGGCTGGTCCCATCCTTGACCTATTACAGGCTAAATTATAAACAGATCACAGCCAAGTCTCCTTCCTCAGCTGTCCACCTTCCCTGAGGTCCTCCTGTGAGTGGAGAAAACAAAGATGAAGGGGCAGCAGGGAATTATCCTGCTCCAGCCCCTGTTCTTCTGCCTCTTGACAAGCACGACACTGCACCGGAGCAGAGCAAGGGCACTGATGGGTGCAGTGGCTCATCACCAGCCTGGTCCACCCGCCAGCAAGGGCAAGGAGCTCCCCTGCGAGCATCGCAACACAGCGACAACCTCAACCAAGCTGCTACCAGCATCACAAATTAAAGCTCAACTAGAAACGAGGAAGGGGAAGGAGAACCTGCAATGCGTTCAGCTCCATGGGAGAGAGGAGGGAGGGTCTGGAGAAGATCAATGAAGAGGAAGGGGGAAGGCACCGTTTGGGAAAGCAGAAGCCAGACAGCCGAGGGATTTCACTCCACTTCGCCAGCGTCGGGAGCCATCGCCCTGAGCGCTCAATGGGGTTGTGAACAGCGAAACCCGATCGGCTGTTAACCCAGGAATGCGTGGAAATGGCAACTGCGCATAACTCCGGGGAATCCGCCACCGGTGCCCCCAGCACCCGGAATCGCACGAATAACCCGCGCGCTTCGCGCATGAGCTCATCCCGGGGATAATACCTTCGCATGAGCCCAGCCGGCAGGAATTCGCCGCACGCTCAGCGGGCCGGGGGGAGCAAGGGGGGACACCCTTCTCCTCCTGCTCCTTTCCCTTCCCCTCCCGCCACCATCCCACATTTCCCACGGATCACGCGTTGCACCCTGGGAGCACGCGCGGGTCCCAAAAGCCCAGCGAGCCACGTCCACCTCCCCCTCTCCCAACAGGCAGGAGAGCCGGCAGCCTCCCTTTGCAGGGTTGCGGAGAGGTGCTGGGGAACCTGCTTGACCCCATAAAACACTATGAAGTTGGGAGGAAAGGAAAGGAGGGGAGAGGCATCCGCACTCCCGCATCCCTAGCACCCAACCTGCTTCTTTCTGTTCCTCCAGCCTGCTGGGAAAGGGAACGGGAATGTCTTCTCTGTTTCACCCATGTCCCAGCTGCTGGTGGTGCTCCACGCACCCAGCGCGGCACACAGAGGGACGAGGAGGGACCGTGCTCCAGCCCTGGGAGCACCTTAGACAGCATCAGGTGTTGCACCACTCCTCACGGCACCGCGTCCATCTCTCCTCCCCTCTGCTTTCCCCTCTCACTGTAGTCTGCCTCGTGGAAAGAGGCTGAAATCCAACCCTCTCCCTGGGAACCATCCTGCTCCCCAACACAACAGCTTCCTTCTCCCATGCAGCCAACGACCCACAGAGGAGCCACAAATATTATTTGCTTATTCTGTTCCTCCCTCTCCTAACCGGATCAGCCCCAGACCCTGCTGTCTGCCGAAACGGATGGTAAAAATCCCACGGAGCAGGAGCGAGACTCGACCTACGGTTGGGGGGTTAGCCGTGCTGCGCAGTGCAGACGTCCAGGTGGTCTGTGAAGCCAGCCTGGCTCGCAGATGACATGTTCGTCAAGCTCTCAAGCACTGACACCTCCTGCCGATAGTGGCTCTACTAGGGACTGGCTAAGACTAACAGCGGAAAGTCAAATGGGACCTGTCTGCCCCTTCCACACGTAGACGTGCCTCCTCCAGTGAGCAGCTGTCCTGCATCCATCTTCTGCTGTGAACCAAGGGGAAACAAAGCCACCACAACCAGAGGGAGAGCTCAGACCTGCAAGGCCAGAATTCAAGCTGCAGATATTGGCGACACGGGGTTGCTGGAGCTGAGAGGACTCAGCAAACCCTGCATGCATCGGGAAGAGGGGAGATGGCAGAAGGCAGGCAGGCTGCAAGCAACAGGCGTGCCTACTTGGTTCGCTGGAGCGAAGGGGGACGACCATGCCCAAGGCACTTGGTTCGGGGTGATGGGGCCAGACCTGCTGTGTCCTCCTCCTCCAGCCATCACACCCCCTGCTGACATGGCTGTGGTGAGACGTCATAGAGGGATGTCTTGAATTCACCGTCCCAGGAGATGAGGCAGCTTCTGCCTCCCCTCACTCTCAGCCACCTGCACACGTGTTGCTCACGCTCCTCAGCTGGATGATGGAATGCGCGGGCTGCCCGTGCTGCCATGCAGGAGCGGGGCCTGGACCAGCCACCGGAGGAGGAGGCATGGCACCTGGCAGAGGGACTGCTGCAAACCGGGTAGCTCCGAGGGCCACCATCAGCTCGGGGGGGCCAGAGTCAGCTCCCCAAACAGCACCCCGGCAGGTCCCGAGAGCTCGGCTGGGTCCTGCTGGGGCGAGCTCCCTCCCAGAACACAGAGCCTGGTAGGGGTTGCCTTGCAGAGGGGCAGAGCATTTATGCCCAAGGTCAGATAATCTGAGTTTTGGAAGCAATGCTGGGCTTTTTGAACTGCCTCCAGAGAAGAGGGATCTTCTACCTTTGAACTGAATGATCCAATCTTTCCGCAAGTGCTCTACAACTGAATCCCTCCCCTCCAGCGGCTCAGCTCCAGAGCCTCTGATGTCGCTCACCCTGGAAATGCCAGGGCAGGAACAAAATGAGCCAGCCTGAAAATAGCTTAGCCGTGACAAGGTGCAGGCTGGGCACGCGAGGCTGGGTCCATAACGTGTCTCGCTGCGGCTGGACAGACCCCGAAAGAGGACTGGAGGCACAATTTAATGTGTCAGCAGAAACACAGTTCACTTTACACCTGGACAACTCTGCTTGAAGTGGTGCCACATTGGGCTGTGGGTCTCCTGGCGACCCCCCATGTTCCCCCACCCCAGAGGAGCACCCCATGGAGAGCTCCCAGCTTCTCCTCCAGCCCAGGGCTCTCCCCTCCTGTGGGGCAGCATGACCCAGGGGCCGGCTCGGGACCCAGGGGCAGACAGAGAGCTGGCAGTGGGAGGAGAAAGGACCAGGGCTCAAACTGCAAAAGGAACAAGAAAATGAAAACTTAGGCCAAGAAAATGGAAAGCTGAGAGGTAAAGCAACTGCGGGACAAAAAAACAAGGGTGAGAGAGTGCCAGCAGAAGACACAGACAGTCCATCCCAGGGGAGAGGGTTAGGAGCAGATGCAGAGTAGGGGTAGTTCCTAGTTTTGACCCCTTCCAAGCCTCCATCCCACCCCAGAGCTAGATTTCTGCTTGATCACCAGTGCATGGGTCATCGAGCAACAAGGAGATGCTTTTTTCTGCCCCGGGAGTTCCCAGCCCTCT
>NW_009234439.1:1337-2025 GCF_000690835.1 Fulmarus glacialis | reverse complement strand
CGCGTCCCCGCCAGTAAACTTAGATTTTCCCCAAAGCCGGCCAAGAGCCCTGAGCAAACTGTCGGTATGTGAGACGGCACACGGCCCCACGAGGAGGATGCTTTGGAGCCCAGGGTAACCGGACACCCAGCTGGCTAATGAAGGGAAAGTGATTTATACCTTTCCCGGGAGAGCAGGATCAGCATGAGCCCCCCACTGGGTGGGGGGGAGCAGCACCGGGGCAGGACCCCGGGACACCCCACGAGCTCAACAGGTCCCCAAAGCTGTTTCCAACCCGCAGACTAGAGCCGTGCCAGCTCCTTCCTAACGTTTTTCAGTCGCGGCTCCTCGTGACTCGCCCCAAGCCAGACGCCAGGAGACAGAGTTACCAAAGTCTCCAGAGGGCCAGGCGGGAAGCAAGGAGGAGGAGGAGGAGGCCGAGGGCTTGCAGGGGGACTCGCCGCTCCAGCGCGACACCTAAAGGACTCCGCACACGGATGCACGAGGAGGATTTTGCTGCTGCATCCCAGCTCCTGCTTGATCCCTCCGGCTGTAGGCACCAGCGCTAGACACATGCGCAGGTGGCTTAAGCACTGTGGCTCCTACCCGGGCTCAGAGGAGATTTAGGTGATGCTGGGCTTAAAATACCAGAGTGACTGCACATGCCTCACCTATTTCAGCACATTTTTTTCAGCCCAGCAATCCGTCA
>NW_009234439.1:0-1299 GCF_000690835.1 Fulmarus glacialis | reverse complement strand
GGGGGATGCGGGGTGTGCAGGGATGCTGCCACCAGCGCTCCGGACGGCAGCTCCGGCAACTACAATGTCCCCAAAAGGGAAGCAGGTTTGGAGCTGGCACCAACATCTCCTCATCGGCTCTTTGCCCTCCCTGGGGGCTGCAGAAACAGCAGCTCTGCCCCTCGCAGACACAATCAAACCTGGCCAAAGCGTCCCAAAGCAGATGCTCAGGGATGAATTCGTAGGACGCTTTGCAAGACGAACATGTGCGAAGCGCAAGGAGCAGGACTTGGGCTGCAGGAGCCACAGCAGGGTTTGTGTTTTATTTTATACAGACTTGTGGGCTGGTGCCATGCTCTCATTTCAGGGAGTACCTGCTGTAAAGGAACAAAACTATACGCTGAAAAGGAAAAGAGGTGAGATGGAAAGCTGCAGCGCACACCGGGTGCCGGCACAGAGCCAAAAGCCAGCAACCCCCATGCCCCAGCCCTTCTGTTTCTTCCTACCTTACTGAATGCATTGCTTCCCAGTGCTTCTCCGCCCGCTGTTAAATGCCTCGTGGGAAAGTCCTGCAAGGAACTTTGCAGGTATCAAACTATTAGGCTGCTTGACAAATTATTTTGAAACCTACAGAGTTCATTATTCTCGAGAGTTTTCTGTGTTTCTTCTACACCAGCCTGAAATATTCTTTGGCAGGTGCAAATTTCTTTAACTAAATTCCAAACAAAGATCTATGTCTCACAGATTACAGTAATTTCTTTGAACCAACTGAGAGAGGTTACAGTGCGAGGGCCTCACCCCATCTAAATCCATTGAGACCCCCAGTTTGCCCCAGTCAGACCAGGATGTTATTTCTATTAAAGGTAACAGGATTTTTGGAGCAGCCACAGGCTCCAGGAGCAGAGGTGGTCTGGCCTGGGGACCTCCACCCCGAAGCACTGCAGGTGATGAGCTGACTGTAGTCAGGACTCTCACACTAGACCTCAGCCAGAAAACACCCATGGGTGCTGCTGGGGCACAGCACGCTGCCCCGGAACCCTCTCCCTCTCCTCCCCGTCCAGCCCCTCTCTGCCCCAGCTCGGCACAGATCCACTCTTGGAGGGGGAACTAGGATGCTCCAAGTGCCTTGGAAACTGCTGCCCAACGCAGGCAGCACGCTACCAGGGTGTCGTTTCAGCTGCTGTTGGTGTCTGACTTCACCTGTGCTGGGTACACACCCCACGGACGCTGCTCCCCCCCAGCACAACACAGGCGGCTGCGGAGCAGGGCTGGCAGCCCCCGCACGCCACGGGCAGCCCCAGCGCCAACCCCGGCAGCCGA
>NW_009234438.1:13422-28806 GCF_000690835.1 Fulmarus glacialis | reverse complement strand
CCCCCACGGGCCTCTGCCTCCCGGCGCCATTTCCCTCTCTGGCATCTGCTTGCTGGCACCACTTCCCCTTCTGCCATCTGCCTGATGGTGCCATTTCACTTATTAACTTATTAACTCAGAAGATGCAGGTTTGTGATAGGGACTAGAAGGATGAGTGTCTTCACCTTTTAGTCACTTCCTCCAACTCGTCTTGAGACCGTTACCTTGTGCAAAAAATCTGAACTGAAGGTGGCTGATTCAAAACTCCTTTAAAGGAAGAGACGTGCTAAACCAGCTGAAAAATTCCCTTGTCCTCACCGTTCCAAAGCGATTTTTCTTTTTAAAATTCATTGCTACAAAAAAAAGAGAATGGCTGAAACGGAAAGAAATTGTCTCCATTGATTCAAAATATTTTCCATGGAAAATTCTGAGCTCAAGAAACGGTGACATCTCCAAAATATTCAGGTGACTGAAACCTTCTCTAACCAGGCCCAGATGGGAGTGATGCCTAACAGAAGCATTTAAAATTAGACAGGGTAACAGGAGTGTTGTTGGGAACTGTCCTAGAGCCAAATTTATTTTACTCTCAGTATGTTTTTCCTGATGTTCAGCCAAAGTCTGCCCCTTTGTTTCATTGTTAAACATGACTGTATCTCTTTGTACCACTCAATGCTCCCCTCCTGGGATTTTTTGCCCTCAATAATGTATAATTTATTTATTATTATGACTCTTCTCACAAATTTAATCATGGCAGTGGGTGAAAAGATTTGGGGCAGGAGGATAAAGCTTATGACATGTATTTTAAACCTCATCTCTCACTCCTGCTGAGAGGTACTTTCCCATCTGAACAGTAAAGATCCCCAGTCTGACACAGCAGCTTTTTAACAGACCCAGGAGTGAAAACAGCATCTCATGAAACCTGGGACTACGTCCTACTCCATAAGACGAGATGATACACTCTAAAAGGATTTTACCCTGTTCAGGACTCAAGCAGTCTCCTGTTTTCCAGGATATAGGCCAATGTACTTGGAGTTGCTCCAGTACCTCTGCTGTGATAAGCTCAGCTTAGATTAGCCCCTCTGCACACACAACACTAAAGAGCAATTGGATTGTTAAAAGCAAAGAAAAGATAAACACCAGTTTTGGAAGGTCCCTTAGTGCTATTCAGGATTCCTTCCCACATTGTGGTGTTCGATTTTTAATACACGCTCTTCTCTTTGCTGAACCATCCAACTGCTGTTCAGGAAGACCCAATTACAAAAAAGGATCATGCCACAAAAATGTATGGTAAATGCACACAGAAACCTTTTCGCAATGGTCCCAGGCTAGTCGCATCTTCCCAAGATGGTATCATCTCCAATTGCGTTATGATTGTCCAAACCATACTGCTGGTCCCAGCTAGATTACAAACTCCTCAAGGCTTGAATCAACATCATCTAAGTTTGTGCAGATGCCAGGAGGCTTCTCACATTCAGCAAACTGCCTCCCTCGGCCAGAGTCCTGACCATGCACTTTATCCACCACTACAGCCCCCAGCATTGTTTCTTTTGGGGTGGGCACCATTGTCTCTCCCCAGTGCCCATTCACATCAGTAGATACTTTATCCCAGGGCAGGACTTGCAGGATTCAGTCCACCAGGCCAGTCTTTTCTGACACTGGTTTTCACAAGGGGGCCCTAAGACAAGGATAACATAGCTGGGCTTGCAAAAAGAATGGGATCCAACAATTGCCAGTCTCCCAAGCGTTGAAACCCTCATTCAAGAAAAGCATTTCTCAACTGTTTAATTTTTTTTTCTGACTCAATTAGAAAGCTGCACTCATTTTTTCCCTGCCTTTAGCAACTGACTCTGGTTTCTCCTTCCAAGGTAAGTTGCAGCATAAGTTGGCAAGCCCATCATCAGGAACAAAAGCATACTCTGTGATCCGAGAGGGATTTGGACTTGTGATTTACTCTGAACACCGCTATAGAGAAGCTCTCTCCAGGTGGGTTATGTTAGACTGAGAGATACTCTCTACATAAGGATGGTAGCTGGTATTTAAAGTGCTTAAAGCCATAGGATGGCACCAACCAATTGGTCAAATAACCCCAGGGTCAGCAGGCACCAAGGAGAGGTTTGTCACAGAGGTGGAAGTCTCCTTTCTAAGTTTCGGGAACAGCTGCATGAATAGAGTTCCTCAAATGCTTCCATCAGCACACAGAAGCAGTTATTTGCTTTCTGGCTTTCTAAGAGGAATGCAGTTGGTTTTGGCTCCTCTATCCTGTCTGCTGGGCGAGGAACCTGATGAGGAGCAAAACCCAGCCAGCCTGGAGCAGCAGTGCCCCAACCACCAGGTGGGCCAGCCCCGGAGCCACCTTCGTTCCTGCCAGCCTGTCCCAAAGTCAGCTTCCAAGGTCCATAATCACAGAAAAACTTGGGGAAGGTACCTCGGTGTAGCAAGGCTGTTCTGGATGCCTTTACATTCTGTGTGAAGCCCTCAGGGCGTTGGTAGCCCAAGGATTTCTTCAGCAAATGGGACCCTTTTATGGGAAAGTCTAGACTTCCTAATGACCTTGGGAAAGCAGCCAAGTCCTCCTCCACCCAGCCAACACCGCCTCCAGGCTGCTGTCTCTGTCCCACTGCCTGGGGAGCCCTTATCCTCCAACCACTTCCACGTTCTGCAGCTGCCTTTGGTCTTCACTGTGGCAAACCACTTACTTGATAGACCTTTCCTCCTCTGATATTCCTTACCTGTGTGGCTAACATAACCCTTCCACACCTTCATCACCAAACGTGCACCCTTGGAGGTACCATGCTTCTGTCGGCTGATGAAATACATTTATTTTCTTAAAAAAAAAAAAAATCAAGTAACTAATACATTTCCCAACTGTTTCTACATCCACTTCTTAACATTCCCCTTTGCCAGTATTAGCTACACAGTCAGCCCAGCTTCCACTACTGCTTTTCTCTTCACATAAGGCTCAGCTAGAAACTCCCACCACTCCCTCCATATACCCAGGTAGGTTTTATTCCCGTTTCACCTCCTTAGCAGCACACTAGATCCATTTCCCAGCGACAGCAGGAAAACAAAAGCAACCAGAATGCAAATAACCCCTTTGCAATCTTCCCATTTCCCTATCTATGGGCTTCTAGCACAGACCACACAGAGCAGAAAAGGTGTTGTGGATGGTCCCTTTGCACATATACAACATGACGGCGTCCTCATGTAAACCCCTCTGCACTGAGTGGTCATGACACCCACATTTAAGGAATGAGGAAGCCCTCCCTGCTCCCACACCTCCTGGCTGCGAGGCTGCTAACCACCACACACAGATCCTCTCTCTCCATCTTTACACCTGCTGAATGGCTCAGTTCAGACCAGGAATCCAGTGTTTGACTTCGGCATTATTTAATCAAAGAGGCACAACTTTCTTTGGCTGCTCTGGTGCTGACGCACAGCTCTCTTGCATTATGGTCCCTAATGAAGGCCACCTGAAGCCCAAAACGGTGTCTGAACACAACACAGTGCTCTCTTTTCACGATGGGCTAACAAAAAAAAAAAAATTCTTGAGTATTTCTCGCTCGTAGATAAACTTGGCCATCACGCTAAGGAAATTAAAGCAAATAGAGCCAGTCTGTCAACTGGAACGCTCTGCCTGCTGCCTGCTCTGGCTGTTACTTCACATGGGTCTTAAATTAAATGTCAAATAGCGTTTGGCACAAGAGCCTCGTGCCTGCCCTTAGAGAAAATCTGACACCTTCGCTAACTGTTTCCCACTGCTCTCTACTGCTTGGCTAGGGGTAAGGGAAGTACAGACTGTCTCATAGCTCCCTGTTTTTTTCCTTTAGTTTTTTCTACAAAGAATGCATGAAAACAAAGAAAATTCTTGTGTTTAATCAAAGGGACTGCAAGGGGTGCAGTGCTTAGTAGCATCAGGCACAATTTGGGCAGCTTGTTGGGTTTGGCTTCCTGGCACTTTCACACCCCTTAAGCTGACATGAGAGATGTCCAGCAATGCTCTCTCATCTTTGCCCACTCCAGTTTCAGTCCTTTTGACTCTGGGCTTTAGCATCTTTTAGCAAAACGAAAGTGTAATAACATTACTACCTAAGGTCATTCTGTCACATTGCAGTGCCAATACACCTGTGCGAAGCTGGTGAGACACCCCTGCCACAATTTTACCATTGCCTGGCTGTTCCTTTCTGCTGCATCCCCAGAAGATAAACCATGATAAATCATGCACAACATACTGAAGACCTCCCATGAACTGGCATTCCCTACTAACACTAGGTTAGGAACAGGGTTATCACTCACATTCCCATGAACTGGGCTTCGAGACAATGATCAGGTTATTATAGTTAAACAGCAATGACAATTGAGCCACAGTAACTCTCCATGAGCACACACGGAGCCAAAGGGAAATGGAAATGGGATTGCACACAGCTGAGACTACCAAGGTTGCCTGCACCATGCCAGTCTTCATGCAGAGGTGAGTCTGTCCCTCTTTGTCCTTAACTCTTGCTATTCTCCAGGCTGAGACACCAATCCAAGCAAACCTATCGAACTGCAAAGATGCAGTATTCCCTCTCTCCTGTCAGAAATCATTGAGGAACAGAAAGCATTTAGCAGAACTAAAAGAAGTACCTACTCCCCATGTGAGGGAGGAGATAGGAATCTCCTGCCCCAGCACTGCAGGACTGTGGCTTACCTGTACCGGGCGGGCAGCCCTTCTGCCAGGGGAGAAGGCAAGAAATGTGCTGAGAGGTGGCTGCTTCCTTGCTGCACATGGAGAGTTTGCAGCTGCAGCAGTCACTACTTCACATGCCCTCGGTACCAGCAGGGCCAGAGAGCCCTGGGAGAGCTTGGTTTTCCTTCTACCCTTCATCCCTTCTTCCCTGGGGCACCAAAGTCCTCTCTTGACTATGCTTCTTTTGAAGCATTTAAGCCAGCTCAGAAGCAAGCAGAAATTTTCTACCTGGCCCCCAGGGGTTACGGTTCATGAAACAGAGCACCTGCTGTGAAAGGGCAAAAGCAAAACTGAGTTATTCATTACGTATCTGGAAACCAGAACACACCACTGAGCTGATCTTGCTGCCTTGTGTTTGTCTCTTACACCAGAAATGCATTTTTCTTCCAGGTCTAGAAGTTACGAGTCAGAGACACACAGTGTGGAAATAACCAACTGCCAATAGTCACAGCAATATGTAAGTATATATATTTTTTCAAACTCAGCTGAGGACCGAGTACACTGTTCTTCATACATACTTTGAACCCAGCTTGGGTTCACACATGCATCGTCTCCATCCCATCGCTTTACTCCCTGTGAGAGGTTCCCAGCAGCATCAGTGAGGGCTTCAGCTCCGCCACTGTGCTCTGGGAAGTTCACACTGAGCTTGGAGTGGTGCTGTAATGGTTGTGAGAAGATGAGCCTTTCCCATGGACTTTTTACTATTCCATGTCTGCACCCAGCTGGAGCCCAGAGCTGCAGAGAGGAAAAACAGGAACCAATATATTTATTGTTTTAACCCTTCACCTACCGGAAAAAAAATAGAAGAGTAATTGCCTGTGGTTTGAGGTGAAACTTGGGCAAAGGCTAAAGGAATGTGAAGGGGGGGCAGTGCGTGGAAAGTATGAGAGAACAAAGAATGGGTATTTTCTAGAGTATTCCAATAAAACTGTACTATTTTAAATGAGTCCTGTATTGACCACATTGGCTTGACAGAACTCATACACAGTGATGGTGTTACTAGATCCCTCCTGAATTTGTCCCTGCCCCTGTAGAAGAAGGAAAAATTGTTAGAGATGGGGGGGATAAGGGGCTCCTCCTCATTCGAGGAAATTCATTCATCGAGACAAGAAATCCATGCAAAGCTAGTGACATTCAGAGGTTCAAGGGATGTGTGAAACCGAAGGTGCCTGCAGGATAGGCATAAGAAGGCAGCTCCAAACTCTGCACTCAGCTGTAGCATGTTAACGGGGCTGCAGATTACAGCAGCCCCAATACACTGTAAAGAGGGGGAGTCTGAGTGCCTAAAACTAAGCAGAAATACAGCTATGTAGTCAATAACAGCTTTCATCTAAGCATCTTAGCTAATATGCATATAGTAAGTATTACGCTCCAAATTGTAAAATTGATGCAAAAAAGTTAAGCGACAATATCTAAAGGTTCCCCAGCAAGTTCTCAGAGGTAAGGAGGGAGCACAGACCGGTAGTCACCTACCTGTGGCCATTAGCCAGAACTTCCCTGCCAAGGACAGGCTCAAGATCCATACCTTCTGCTCAGCAGTCTTTTGCTGTAATGGAGAGATAGCACAAGCATCCTCAAGTACTGCAGTGCCGGCTGGCTGGAAACGTGGTAGAAAATAAATATTTTCTTCTTCCACCTTTTTTTTTCCCCTCTTAGCAGCATGTTGCTCTCTGTGATGTTCTCTGCTGATGGGTCAAGCAGAGCTGGAAAGACTCTCTGTACTTCCTATGCAAAAGGGAAGCCTAGTGGGATAAAAGAGATGCTTGATCTCTTTCTCATACTTGCCTCTCCCAGTGTATTTTCCAACACATAACTACTTGTTCTGAACGAACTCCTGAACTGCTGCAAGACTCTCTAATTAATTTCCTACATGTCCCTGAGGTCTCCCAAGGCTTAAAAGAAAAAGGCCTTCAAAAATGAGCAAAAATAGCAAAGGGGAACTTCCATCATATGCAGTACACTTATTTGCAAACTGCTGTGCGATTGAAGTGCTGCCTGAGTGCAGCAGAAACTGAAGGAAGCCTGCCATGAGCTGTACCCACCGTATTCAGTGTCAGTCTGGACCCTGGACCCAGCACGGCTGATTTGCCCCCTTGCCTCACTAGCTGACCAAGCTGCTGGAGCTCCAGCAGGCACGAGGTAGCAGGCACCTAAATGACTCCTCTTTGGGAGACAGTAGGCTTGCCAAGAACAGGGTTAGAGGGGCAGAGCTGTGGATGTCCTACATAGGGGGTGATCTATGTAACCTACCCCTCCCCACCTCCCTAAATGCAGTCTCCTCTTAGTTGAAAAGATCATCTTGACTCCAAGCATTTTGCTCAACCAATGACAGACACTGACACAATTGGTATTTTCCCAATAAAATCAGTTACCATCAGAAATGCAATGCAGGAGCAGGAAAGAGCACTCCAGCAGCATCCCATGCAAGCCCCACCACTCCAGCTGCAGGGATGCTCTGAATGATGCAGGAATTTTCATACTGCTTTTCTGTGATAGTAGCGAGCGTTGTTGCACAAACAGAGTGTCACCACTGGAATGCAAATGTGGGTAGAGGAAAGTTTGAAAAGGAAAAAAAGGTCTCTCCCGCCACCAACACTGTATCTGATAGAAAAGAAAAACAGGAAGAAGGATGCCAGCTGTTTGGATAGCTGTTCTCAGTCTAATGTTTCTTCCAAGGTAAATATACTCTCCTAAAGGAACAAGATTATAATAGGGTCTGTGAAAATTTGCCTCTCAAAGCACTAGAAAACTCAAAGTACTGCATCCTGAAGCCAGGAAGGAAAGGCAAAGATAGAAAATACTGCAAAGATAGAAAAGGGCTACAATATATTAAGACCTGACAGGAGAAGAGACATCCCACACAGCCAGGGAAGAGTCATTGCAAGAAGAGCCAACAACAATTACTGAGGTGATGTCTCAGTCTGTAAGACACAGGAGTGGAGAAAAGCTTGGATAACGAGCTCACTCGTATTTTGCAAGAGAGAACTCACCCCTGATCGTGTTTCAGTGTGCTCCACGGGACAGTTGGCAACCTACAGCTGGACCAGGCTGGCCAAGTTCCACCAGCATTTATACAGCCTTGCCCACTGGCACCGGCCAGCCCAAGGCCCCCGCCCCCGTGCCATCTTGCCTCGCCCAGCCAGGGCCCCCAGCCACGGGGACCGAAGGCATTTATTGCTGTGCAAGGTCAGCCTTTTCACCACTGCAACAACAGACAAGCTCAGAATCCAGATTGTCTCCTAGCACCTATGGGTAGCAAAGGATTTAACTGGAAAATGCTAATCCCTTTTAATAAGATGACCTTTTTGGTCTGTACTTTACAGTTTTAATGAGCCCGCCTGCAAGGGTTGATTGATTTACTTGCCTGGTGCTCTTAGACTCAAATTTATTATAATTAAGTTGTTAGTTGAAGAAGCTTGCCTTGCTCACCATCTCTGGGACCTCAGCTCATTATTATTAGACTTTCACATGCATCTCCCCCATCATTCTGCATCTATAAATTAATGAGAGATTGGCAACGCCACTTCTCTCTTCTCCGCACCGCCCCCCCCGCACGCCGTCCTTGCGATGGTTACTTTGGCAGGAGAGGGGCATGAGCAAATGGAAAGGCAGGACAGGGGATGGGTTTCTGTGCGAAAGTGAAGCGCCTGACTCACAAAACCGCTTGGACCGGAGCGAGCACAGCGAGGGCAGCCTTCCAGATCCGTGCGCTGCCCGCTTTCACAGCACGCAGGGGCAAAGAGCTGAGTGGATGGTGACGAAGCGCAGAGTCTAGGCAGATTACTACGGGCTGGAGGAGGGAGGACTGGAGAGTCATGCTTTTATTTATTTAATCAGTAAACCAGCTGTTTCCCCCTATCCTTGTCTTTAGAATAATGGGGCATTATGCTCTTAGTGCAATAAAGGGACTGCACTCGCATGATTACATCATGCCACCGTGCAGCCAGGGATGAAGAATCATCTCAAGAAGAGCCAACAACAATTGCTGAGGTGATGTCTGCGAGGCACAGACCTGGAGAAGATGTTGGACAGAGATCGCCCGTGGTTTGCGAGCTCCACCAGAGGCCGAGGGATGGCAAATTCAAGCCTGTTTGTGCTTCATTGCACTCCAGTGCAGAGTGCCAGAAGCCTATATCTATCAGGGAGAACCTGATGTGTGTCTCAACCCCAGCCCCACTTTGAGCCATGGCTACGTTACCCACAGAGCCGCAGAACCCCTTCCTTTCCCCACTACCACCGTGTTTCTTCCACAGAGCCAACAGGTGCATAAGCTTATCACTGCTTGCTCAGACTGGAGATACCTTGCTATCGAGGGGGTATGTGACATCCAGAGTATAAACTCCTTTGGGCAAACACTGTATTTTTGCTGGTCTGTTTGAGCTATCCCTACCATAGTGCAATCTTAATCTGTGATTAGATTTCTTAGACGTTACAGCAAGCAAATAATAAAATTTTATTGTTACAATAATAATAACAACCTTATCTGCACAGATTTAAGCACGTGTTAAACAGCTTTTAATACAACTATTGAGACATTTTCTTTCTTTTTCTCTTTCCTCATCCCTTGGAGATGGGGTTGAAGTAGGGTACCTGATCCAAACTGTCTTCCTTTCACTTCCACCAGTCTGGTACTTGCTCAGCAGTGGTCAATAATGAAAGCTCCCCACCTGCAAGCAATCTAGCCACCTTGCTGCTTTTGGCTGCATCAGAGAAATGGCTCCTACACACATACCTCCTTTCAAGCACATGATTAACTCTTCAGTAAGGCCTTACTACCACCAAAACCAACCAACCAACAAAAAATCCCATAGCTCTTTGTGAAAAATACACATACATTAAGGCTACAGCCTTTTTTCAGAGATATTTGCCCATTTTCCAACCTGACCAGACACAAGCCAGCTCCAAAAGAGAAGTTGTGTAACTGCGTTATGCAGTGCCCTCTGCATAAATTCTGCTCGAGTTAACTGTGGCCACGTGGCATTTGACCAGGTCAGTTCACAGCAGGTCAGTTTGGAGCATGGGTCGAGCAAGCACTTGTCGAGAGGAACTGGCTGGGTAAAACCTCCGAGCGCACTTTGAAGGCGGATTAAGCCAAGCCACAAAAAGGCTTGCACGGTTCATCCTATAAGAGTCTGTTGGGGAAGGAGGACAGAATACATGAGGTGTATGCTAACTTACCACATAGGGGCTAGACCAAACAGTACTCTACAAAGTACCTGAAGGAATCAGATCTGGGGAATTGCCTTCAGAGGTGAGAAGCTCAAGAAAAAGAGCCCAGACTGAAGTCCCCGCTCTGCCAGACCCAGCATGTTTTTGGTTTGGACATCCTCTGAATGAAGCAGTCCTTCTCTCTTCTACAATCTAGCCATGGGGCTACATAACCATTTTTCTGACCCTAACCAAGGTAATATTTTAATGAGACGCTCTCAGCCGTGATTAAGTCTGCAGACATGTTTATGCACCCTTCATGAAGAGACGGAAATGATGGGAATGAGTCATGACAGGTGATGGAATGATTCAGCCATCCATCCACCCGCTTTCCGTGAACTGTATCACTTCTGACTGCAATAAATTGCCCATAGAAAAATAATGGACTGTTAAATTCCAGGGCATCTCTCAAAGTCAGGGACTCATATTTCTAGGATGATATTTTCAATAAGCAGGTTAAAAACATTTGAAAATTGGAAGAAGAAATGCTCTCCTGCACATTTAAGCCCAATGCAAGGACTAGTACTGTTATTTAATAATTAGATTTTAGCTTTATGGACTCCCAAGTCAGTCCAGCTCAGAGCAGGCAAAGAAATACAGAGACCCACAGGAATGCATTGCCAATGAATGTGGACAGGCAAAGTTCATAATCAGACTTAACTATCACACGTGTTAATGGCTGGAAAAGCTATAATTATGAGTTAATTTCTGTGCTTTATGAGATGTATTTACATGTTAATGACTATGACAAGTACAGGAATCAGTCTGGAAATGAAAACGTTTCTGCACAGAGTTAGTGAGGTACAACCAGGCTGACAATGTGCTAAGGACAACAAAGTCATCAGCAAGAATGAAGAAATGTTTTACGGTCAATTATGTGATGAATATTCGGGATTTCAGCAGCTTTTATGGATGTCTGTTCTGATTCATGATGAGATTTTGTGAGCATGCTATAAAAAAAGTAGTCATTATTAATTAAATTTATCCTGACTGGTGATAGAGGGACTGTGAATGGCTGAGTCTAGGGAAGGTACTGGCCCAACCTTTTTTGGAGTCAAAGAGGACTCATGCATTTGCAAGCGAGTAGGAAAACCTCCTTGGTGTTTATGAATGGGAAAAGAAAATCCAGAAAGTAATCCCCTGAAAACTGTGATGGGTGGTGGTTTAAAATACTCTTACATCATATGTGAGGTATATTTTTCAAGCCCTTTGTAGTGATGTCCCAGCCAAATTGTAACCTTGCTGTGGCAGCCTGCTTACTAACTCAGGTCGGCTCCTCCTTTTCCTGCCAGGAAAAGCCATCAAATAGTGCTACTGTATTTCTTTTAACAGCACGTCTTACCCAAGAAAGAGCAGCAGCAAAGATCATGGTGCACATCGGTGCCTCCTTCAACTGGCTTCAGTATGCCTCACTTACCAAGTGCAAAGTTTCACCAAGGACATGTCTGACCAACACCTCTCAAAGCTCTTTAAAATCTTTCAGCTTATCTCAGGGCAGGGTTTAGCCCTTACAGTTATTTCTTTGGTGAAAACTTCCCATTTCAGCGGTGGCTTTCATTTGAAGTCAACACATCCATCTAGCCGCTGTCCTCACCATCCCCCACTGTCTTCGTTAGGTTTAGGTCTAATTCAGCAGCAGAGATTTTCTGTTGACTCCACCACTGGAAGCAAAGGCAAACCTTATTTGTAGCAATGCTTTATTTCCATTCTGTAGTACAGATCCTGCTGTAAGCCTGAACCATCCTCCCTTATAAGATATTTTCAAAGCACACTTGAAATCCCTTTAATCTTACTCTGTTCACTCTTCCCCTGACTATCTGAAAAGCAGCCTCACCAAGAGAGTTCGCGTTAGTCTCCCACAACACATGTAACTGAATTATGCTTTCAGAAAGTTGCTGTATTGATCTCTCCACTGATAAAAGAAGGCATATTTAAAGACATTTTTTACTGCTGACATGACTGCACAATAAGCAGGATAGGATAAAAAAGCATGTTCTTCCTTGCTAGCAGACAAAAGGAATCCCTTGACTACTCCCACAATGGAGAAAAGCAGATACTAATGTAAAACCAATGCATTAATCATGTTTGATTAAGTAAACAGCAACTTTGCTACTGTGGTGGCCACATGCCATTTGTAATATAGACTTTCTGGTCTGGTTAAATGAAAACTAAATTGGGCTAAACAAGCAACTCTGCTGTCTGCTTTCAGGCAGATCCAATGGGGGGAAATTCTGTTAAAGGTAGCTGTTTATTTTTCCAACCTAGCTGAACTAAGTTTATATATTTGTATTTACACATAGGTATGTATGTATATTAATGACAGACCATATAATGAAAATGTAGGGTTGAACTGACCAACAGTCCCATCCCAGGAAGATCTATGACAGAATGGGATCTCCCTTGTGCAAAATAGAGATCGTGCCAACTTCTTGGTCAGCTTCCTAAACCATACTGTGTCTTTAATCAGTGCATTTATTTTAAATTCCCCCTGCACCTTGAATTGCACAAGATTTGACAGATCAGAGCAACTCAGTACCTAAATCAAATCCAAATCCCATCCAAAACCAAGGTATTTCTCTGCCCACAGACATGCTCATCCTTTCCTCCTCCAGCCTTTCTTCTACGACCTCCACACCCAAGGCACGAGGGCACCCAGCAGAGGAGCGGCTTCCAGTTCACACTCAATGCCATGACTCAGAGACACAAGACATCCCACCTGTCTGTCCAGCTTCCCACACCGGTGCCTGGGCTTTGAGTCAGGGCTGCCACACGCACTCTCCTTCTACATCTTCCAGCCCTGGAGCAATGCCCAGGACTCCAGTCCACTGAGGTCAGTGGAAATTTTCCCTTGACTTGAAGGAGTCTCCCACCTCTCAGCGGCAGAGCTGGGAAAGAAGCCAAGTTGGAGAGATACTGACCAACTCAGGACCTTCTCTTCTTCCAAAATCAGCTGCCAGTCTTTCAAAGAGTCATCCACGTCTAGCTTCTCTTTCACCATTACTCCATCATTCTCTCCCTATTTTCCTCCACATCTATACTATCTCTTGAAAGCTTATAATCCTTTCATTCAAAGCCTAAAGAATTCCAGCTAGAGATGCTTACTTCCCTATAAAAAATTGGGACCTGGAGAACAGAGACTTATAACAGGAAATGAAGCTATTAATGTTCTAATGATAAATTCACTTTCCTTGAAAGCATCTACCTTTTTCTCTATTTTGGCACTTCAGCATCATCTTCAGCAGAAAAGGTAAAATGCTACTATTCCGATTAGGAATTAATTTGTGGCTACTGTGCTCTAGTGTAGGTGATTATAGATATAGCAGAGAATGATGAATCAAGAACCCACACTTTAATGGATGGACAGATGAAAAGCCTTCCTCCAGAACCTGGAGGACCTTGTGTTCAGACATACTGGTCTTGATTATTTCTGCTATAATGAAGGAAAGCCATACTGCCCAACCAGCATGGTGGTTTAGCTAATGAAGTCATTTTGAGCTTCAAAACAGGTTGAGAAGAACAACTATCATCATATAAATACATAATCCTCTTGAGAAAAAAAGAAAAGTTAGCCCAGTTTTGACATCGCTAATAGATCATTTCAGCCTCTCTGATTTTCCACCCTAAATTGCGGTTTTCTGGCAATTTTTCCCCTCTTCATGTACATTCAGTTAAAGATGCTATAAGATAAACCGCAAGACTTTATCAAGCTTTTCTCAGCTCCCCCTCCCTTCCCTGCCTGCTCTCCCCCTCCTATTTCTACCCTGCTAGCATCACCCTGGGAAAGGAGCTCTGATATCAGGCTGAGAGAAAGTCAATAGCTGACAGCAAGGAAATAATCTGAGCCATTGATCGTCACTTCAGGCTTCAGATTCAATACAAACCAAAGGGGAAACACACGCTTATAAACACACACACAAAAGGGGGTGAATATATTAACTCCTAGTGTGCCTGAAAGACTAGGAATTGCTAGTGTGATTAATGAGCACAAGAAGCACTGAAAAAGATGCACCCAGAGAATGAAGAACTTGCATATTAAAAATATATTTCAAAAGGCAGAGTCAGAGAATGAAATATTCATCTATAAGGATCAGATTTTCTATTTGAATGTCTAAATTCACATAGCAACATATAGGATATAAGAATGAAGTGTCTAAATACTCTCAGAGCTGGCCTAACTATTTCATGCCTGCCTAAGGGCAAAAGTGAAAAAAAGTCAGTTTTGACTGATACTCGTCTCCTGTACTGAGCTGAAATCTCTTACCAGGTTCCTTACCAAAAACATTAAAAAGAAAAGAGTTCAGCTCTGTGAAAGGATGTTGATAGCACATTTAAGCTTGCCAAAGATGCCCTGATCCTTGGCAACAGATTTTTCCTGGAAAACAGCTACATCACCCAAGACGATGTGACTCATTTTTAAAGGTATTTTTCATTCTATCACCAAACTCATCTTTTACAACTCTATTTTGCAGATTTGTATCTAGTCCACTAGCAAGGCCTTTATTTTACATAAATCTCATTTTTCTATCAGATATTTGTATAGAATTTCAGCAGGCCATCAGAAGCTGAACTACTACATTGAGACTTTTGACTATATGAAGTATTCTTCATAATTGATTCACAGAGCATACTGAAAATGAAGAGTCTCAAGGATATATTATGGTCAGACAATACCCACCAACAGTGAACATGAGTAGATCTTTTTTTTGACAAGAGTAAGCCAGTATTGATGAGGCAACGCTCCGCTTAGATATACCCATATTTACTAAGCAATAATAAAATAGATAATTACTGGAATGATATAAAGCATACTGAAATCACATCCATCATCCTAATACACATTGCCCAATTATCAGACACTAGTATGTGTAAAGGATACGTAAAGGACAACATGTTCTGTCCATTCTTTAAAAGTTTTTTTCATATGAAGTGTCAATCCAAATATTTCTAACAGCATACACAAGAGGGGATAGCTTTAATGTCAGCTATAATTTATTATTACTTACGTATAAAAATAGCCATGTTTTAACTGGCACACAGAACTGGCAATGATTCGTCTTATCAACGATTAACTCTAGTAGCTTAATTTATAAAATGCATGAAGGTACTCCCAAAGTGGAAACTTCTATTAATTTGGACCACGACTGCAAAGTGTACACTAAATTAATCAATGAGGGACATAGCTGGAAAAGCCCAGGGATTTCGCTAAACAGTTCTCATACACTTTAAGTCTTTGTAAAAAAAAAAAAAAAAAAAAAAAAAAAAAAAAGTAGTCTCTTCTGTGAGACTCCCTAATTCTTCCTGCTTCAGACTATGGTAAAAAGGAAGAATAAGCATGTCTTGTTTCTGCAACAGTATTTACATAAATAATCATCCACATTCTGACTGAAGTTGAGAGAGAATTGCATTTCGGGTAAATATTTTGCCCTTGAAAGGGAGGCTGCTGGCAGTGCATAAGTAATTGTACAGACCGA
>NW_009234438.1:0-13393 GCF_000690835.1 Fulmarus glacialis | reverse complement strand
CACCGAGGGATGCAGACATGCAAACTAAAAGCAGTCAAGGGAGGCTCTCACGTGTACTCAGCACCAAAACAAAGATCTTTCAAGGCCCCTTCCCAGTGAGGAAGCCTTCAGTGCTCAGGTTCAAGTCCTGCACTGAGCTTCGTGGTCAGCCATAGATGTCCTGCTCTTTTCCCTCCTCAGCCCCAGATTTCTCCCCTCCCTCCAGGACAGTCTCCAGTGCCTGCAAATTTCCAGATAAATCTGGATACAGGCCTAGCCCTTTCTCTTGGAACAGAGATTCAATTAAATCCTACTTTCCAAAATGATCTGTGCACGCATCTGTGTGTAACTGCCTCACCTGTGCTACAAATAACACCTGAAATTGAAAAAGATCATGAGTTATATTCTTGGCAGCGTTAATCACACCGCTTTATTGACATCAACTTGTATTATACTGATCTACACCATCTGGTCCCAAATCTAATTTGCTTTTCACTGTCTACTTGCCAGCGGTTTACTTTCAATATTTTTCTGAGCTGGTGGAATGAGAAAAGGCTGGTCTGCTTCATTTTTAATTTGTAGTCCGGCCGCCTCCTGTCAGCTTCACTTCTGCGAGTCCTGCCTAGCATAAAGTTGCTATATTTCTGATGCAATCAAGACTTATTTCTCCCAGTTAAAAAAAAAAGTAACATTAAAAAGAAGTAACTCTACATTTTCACAGACCAGACCTTCATATTATATTTAAGAGAAAAGGATAACGTCCTAAAAGTCTAGCATGAGACACAATTTCCATCCCCCCGATCTTGGCAGCTGTAGGTTGTGTTTAACTTTGAGCATGCTGGCTTCCATGTGCGAGACAGATGTTATCTGGTGCGACCCTTGACACCACTAACATTATCTGTGGGTTGAACTTTATGGAACAGGTTGGGTATCCAGGCATCAGGGATCCACTCCTGAATCACTGTCCCATGAATCCACCTCTGAAATGGCCTCTAGCATCAGGATTCTATGCACAGTTCCCTGTCTCTTCATTTTCCAGTGTTATTGCAAATCTATGAGTCCAGTATTAGTTACTGGACTCTCAAATTAATGCCTGCCAGTTTATCAGCCCAGAGGAAATTCTATCTATTTTCTGTTGAACGCAACAGACAGTTTAGAAAATGGTTCATGCCAGATATTAATATTCCTTACACGTGAAGGGCTAGGATTAGGTCCTTCTATATATAGCTGAAGAGATTACAGGATAGCTAAAATATATTAAAAATTCAATTTCTTTCAGCATTTCTTTACCAAAAAAACCCACAAACCTTCTATTTATAGATTTTATAATTGTTAAATCTAGAAGTAAGTAGACCTGTTTTTCAAAGCTAACTCAACCTCGTTCTTATGAATCTCCATCTTCTTTTGGCTACATTTATGTGAGATGACAAGTTTATGATCCTCAGTGCATTTCAGCTCTCCTTCTGCAGGATATTATTAGCCCCTTTGTTAGCTGAGTCTTTCCTGTCAAAATGAGCTCATAAGAGTTTAAGCAAACTAGATCATCTTTATTAAAATGAGTTAAAATCACAGGAGCAACCCCATGAGGGGCTCTAGGGCAAGTAGCTGGGGACAGCAACCTCTTTAGCTCACAGCTTCCAGCAGGAGAATGAGTGTAGAAAATGGATAGTTTTGTGGGGTTTTTAAAGCATGACTCAACTCCCAGTTCCAGCCTTCTGCTTGCATGGGATCGTTTCCAATTCGCCACAGCCTACCAAGCCAACCTCTGCCCCCCGCCACTCCATCCTCCCAGCAAGAGCCCATTTAAAGAAATAAGAGAGCCAACCTCGTAACCCTAGACATGCTGTACAGTATGATTTGTCTTTGCAATACTGTTTTAATGATACAAGTGCTTAAGCTGGGCATGTAAACGCTTCCAAAGGATTAAGATGTCAGGATCAGTACTCTAGGTCACACATTCAATTCTAAGTACCTCTGTACTGTTTCATTCTGTGGTGTATTGATCCTGGACACTGTTGCAGACAGGGAGATCGAAAGCATGGCTTGTACTTTTCCCAGTGTGTCAAACACGCAGGGCTGTCTTCACATGGGGCATCCCGTTTTACCTTTAAAAGCGGTGCACAGCAACTCAAGGCTCGTTTCCTCACTCTTGGCAAAGCAATCAATTATGGGGCTGGCCAACATGCAATTCATCTTAGTAGTACGTGGAGTGCTTGAAATGGGAGAGGAAGGTGGGTAGATGGGATAGGCAAGGTCTGAATGAACTATCAGATTAAAAACAGCCTGTGAAGACACATAGGTCAGCCTATCCTGTATTTCCAGCAGGCACTGGAGCCACAGGGCATAGCAGTGGGTAGTAAAGGGCATGTCCCTACTACCCTTAAAACACATCTGTCTTCAGGACTGGGAAGCGATGTTAAACCTGGTCCAGCAACAATTATAGGTCTCCCACCTGCTGTTGAGGTGACGTTGTGCAGGCAAGACAAGCCATAAACAACCTCCTTTAAAGGCAAAGGAAAGCAGGACATGAAGTCAGGGGCTATGAAACCCTGTCTGAAGAAGATCTCTCTCCAAAAGAGCATTTACAGACTACCTAGCTCAGCTATCTAGGCATGACAGCATGAATAGGTTCCTTAGTCTGAACCTCACCTGCTCAGCTAGCAACATCACTTTTAATTTAACACCAGTTCTGTGGAACATGGAAGACTGAATCATATCCTACAGTAATAGAACCTGATAAGTGGGATCACTGACTTTAGCTTGCCTTCAACTCAATTATTCATGCCCCAGTTAAAATAATTCCTAATCTGTGGACCATTTACTAACTGAGCATTACCCAATAAACTCTGACCCTATTACATAGCCCCCCAGGGAAATTTATTTCTGACAACATTTTAGAACCATATATGTATTGCTTTTAGCCTCTAAGTTTAGAGACCAAAACGAAGCCTTTCCAAGACTACAGGATACATGCTGCTGTGGTTTCGGGTGAAGACTTAAGCATTGCAGAGAAAAGCAGGTCAAAAATCTCATGTCAGAAAGGGAATGGAAACTTCAGGGAAATCAAAAACCAACACTGAACAGCAATGAAGGGAAACTGGCCAATCAGTTTTTTCTTGGCCCAGCTGAATCAAGTGTGCCCTGAACAAGTATATAGCAACTATGTGTAAAGCAAACCTAACATTAAAATTCAGTTCTCCTGAATAATTAGCAGCCTGATTAATTATCACCTCCATTCAGCAAGGTACTTAAACAGCTGAGCAATCCCATTAACCTCCCTGGGACTACACAGAAGATTGACGTTAGGTGAACGTGTGTTGCTAGACCTTGTTGCAAAGTGAGGGGTTTGCAACTAAGAAAAAGTCTGTAGGTTATCTATCCATCTTCCTAGGCTTTCAATCTTGTGAATATATGGGCAGCCATGTATTTCTATGCTAGAGTATTGCCCTTCTAGTCAAGTAGAATAGACGTTCCTCTGTGTCCAAGTGAGGAAGAAAGGAAGAAAAAGTGGATGAAGGAAAAACATGTGGCTGAAAAGATCTCAGCTACTCAAGAGGTTTGTCCAGCAGCAAGGAAGATCTATGGTCTTTATATCCCTCTCCTAGAGGCAAGATTTCATTTTTATATTAAAAACTTCAACACCCACTTGCTGTATGTGAACAGCAAGTTTCTCCTGTGGCTAAAATTGATAGGATGCCATATGCTATAAAAGGTTAACACCAGTACTATTGTAATCCTTGGCCACAGCTGTCATTTCCTTAATTTGCTGACACAGTAATGTAGGGCTGTGCTGTACGAGAGAATACTGAACAATCTGAGTTACAAATTTTCCCTGAATGTTTAAGTTGACCTTTGAAGCTTTCAATAAAAATATAATTTAAAGAGGGGGAAAAATTGTTAACATGGAAATGGAATTACAGGAACAGGACCAAATTCATTCCTTTGACTTGGTATCTGCTCATGTTTGATGTCAGCTATATAATTATACATCACAGCTTGAATGAAAAAAAAATTTTGCTCCATGCTAAAAGCAGGCCACATATAAATGGTTTATTAACTGGAAAGGAATTGACAGCGCTCAAGTGTTTGGGGATAGGTACCATCATAGCACTTTGTTAATGACCTGAGCATCCTCCCTCTCGCACACAGGCCTGATTTCTCATTTACGGCTGTTTTACATTACTCTGGGAGAACAAAGGGATCTTTGAGGGCCATTTTTATTTACATCTACCCTAGAATGCCATGCATTACTAGGGAGGTGAAATGTGGCTTTTGTGTAGATGACAACCTGGCCTGTGGTATTTTAACAGAGAAAATCTTCAAGAGGAGCTGCCAGCACAAATGAGAAGTGCTCCCTCCAGTCCCACAGGCTGTCTTCACAAAAGCAGAGCAGCAGAGGTTTCCAAACTAAGGATTAAATATGCCACATAAGAGGTAAGTATGGCTATTAATATTCTCCAGAGATCCCGGAGCAGACAGCAGTTGACATGGGTATGCTTCCTCCGAATCCCTGTCAATTAGCGGTGCTGCTTCAAGCACAAGACGTGCGTGAAATAAGGTGAGAAAGAACAGGAAAAACAAAGCAGCCAGTCGTGTGGCCTTTGCGATAAATGTGACACAAGAGAGACCACATTTTGCTTTTACATCAGGCAAGAGGGAGCAGGAAAAAGAAAAGTGATGTTAGTTCCTGGGGGCAAAAAGCTAAGACCATGCCAGTTTCCTTGCTGGGAAAACAGGTTTCTGCTCCTTCAAGGAAAACCCATGAGTCAGGATGTTGTTGGATGAATGTAATCCACGTAATAGAGAAAAACATCCACTGGCCTCAACAGGGAACAAAAAGCTTGAGAGTCAATATCCCAATCTCTTCCTTTGAGCTCTTTGCTAAAGGCTGAATATGATCTGCTTGATTTTCATGACAAATTTACTGCTGTTCTCCAGTAAGAACAAAACTAGAAAGGGAAAGAAACACACATTAGACATCACACAAGCAAGGGTGGAAGCAAGAGTGGATTCATTGATCCAAAGCAGCAGTTAATAGTTGTATTTAGTTGCTCCCGTGCAGAAAGGGCCTGCCTTTATAGCAAAAAGTACCTCTGTATTAGCAAAGCCTACTGTCTTAGCTGCTCAAATCCTGGTGTTTTTCAGACTTCCCTCTTGGGTCACTGGTTATAAGACCCCACGCCACTCTTCTAACGTTTGGAGATATTTTCTCCCAAATCCAGCCTGCTGCAGAAGCAATAGAGAAAACAGGATTCTAAGCAAGATACTCACAGACATCCTTAATATTTGGCTTATGCAGGGGTCCACATTTTGTCACCTTTCCCTGACACCACAAGATGCACATGGTAGCACTCAGGTACAGCAGGTCAAGGTACAGCACCACAAACTCTCCATGCACTCAAAATGGATGCCGTGCACAGCCAGCTCCCCCAAATCCTCCCAGCCCCACAGTGACATATGGCAAGACAGTTTTTAAAAGTGCTGCCATAGTACTTAAATGTACCACAACTTGCTGTAGCAAGTCCGGCTTTTTATGTTCCAATGGTAGTTAATTTTCTAAAGGTCAAATTTTACATGTTTATTTTGACTGGTGCCCTGCCCAATACAAAGACACAGCTGTATTAATAGTTTACAAATTAAATGCTCAGCTCATTCTAGGAAACCATACAGAGTTTTGCTCTAATTTATCCAGAGAGTGACATTTCATCCCAGAAAAGGCCAGGGCAGTGTCCCAGCACAGAACATCTGGTTGGCTAACACAATGGAGCACAGCACCTGCGAACACGCTCAGTGTTTTCTTTGTAACTATTTGTCCCCCCTCCGCGTAAAAATATGTTTTTAGGCTGTTAAAATTCGTTCCTTGCCAGGGGAGTCTGGTGTGATAATGCAGCCTATTTGTCTTGGAAGGTCCTTGTTTCTGGGCCATGCATGGCTACGCCAAAATTTCTGGAAGGTGAAAGGGGGAAGAGGAGGTTTTCTTCCCTCTTTTTCCTCTCTACATTTCCCCCCCCTCCCCAAGTTTTTGCAGCTTTTTAGACATTCTGCTGAGCGTCTAGTGGGATCGGACTGAGCCAAACAGCACAGTTAAGAAAGAACAGAGATGGATTGCAGCAAGGTCTGTGGTTTAAAATCTATCATCCAGGGGCTAAGGAAGCACAAACAAACTAATAAAAGCAGAAAATTATGAAATCCTGGCCTTAACGCCAAGCAAAATTTCTTAATTCAGGGCTCTCCTAATGGCTGAAACCGCCACCAAGTTGGCTCTGGGGGACAATCCCTCTTCCTGCCAGATCCTTCGTTTGGACGAGAGAAACTCCAGGATCCCAGCCAGCCTAAGGTGTTAGTGGGGGAAGGAGGTTTCAGGAGGAATAAGGCTGGGGGAATTAAAAAGTCTTATAAAAAGTTCTGCCAAAAGGGAGGTGCAGGATTATAGCTGAAAGTTCGAGATATATTGGGTGGGCTTCAGTCTGTTGGCCAAATTCTCCACCAGCGCATATAGGCTGCAAAAATACAACAGGACTGACTGCTGAAAAATCCACCCAGTGGCCTGGAAGGAGCTTCCAGAGGCCCAGACCTGGCAGAAGATGGCTAGAAAGCAGGGGACACGCAAGGTGGGGAGAAAGGGACAGCGAGGGAGATGGATGAGCCAGCTGCTGTTACTGCTCCACTGCTGGCAGCTCCTGGCCACATCCCTTCACAGTCACAGCAGCCAAAGGCCAGTTTCAACCAGCTCTTCCTTGGTTTTATTTTCTGTGTTGTAAGAAGTATTTTTTTAAATGAAGAAATAATGAAGAAATAAATCCCATCCCCCCTTTTTTTTAATATACGACATGGATTTAATCTGAGAAAAGACAACAGCATGGTGAGGATACCAGTGTCTGACAGCATCTTCCCAATATCGTTCTCAAACTGACAGACTGTGTCCAAGAGGCCACTTCTCCTCCTACCCTGCTTCTTTAATTAACCTCTAGGAGTTGCTGTACCACTGAACACCTGAGTCAGTAGTGGCACAATGAGATTTTGTTATAAAGGACATGTAGGGGAATAAAACGCAATGCAGGATTTTCCTCCTGGCTCAGCCACTCCCTTGCTGTGTGGCCTTCAGCAAGTCAGTTCACCCCTTCATATCGTAATAAGTCAATCCAGTTGAAAAACTGGGTTAGAAATAGGAATCCCTTTGAAAACCAGATGCTACATTTTAGTTGAGATTCTTCCTAATAAGCAGTTACTCGTGTATGTTTAATAGGACAGCAATTTTAAGGTACACAGAAGGTAAGCTCGGCATAGCCTTCAAGAAGAATCCAGCTTATAAGACAGAGCTATTGAACAAGAGCTCAGGTTCAAGATGTCCCTATGATAATATGGAGGCATGACCCCTCCCTCCTCGTACACATGCAATAAGCCTAGACACCCATCTGGTAAGGCCATACAACATCTGTGTCCCCCTGGAGGAAAAGGACTGGCTGGAGACCAGGACCTGCACCGATGACCATTAGAGCAGGGAAGAGCATTCACTAAACCACAGCATGTAGTAAGAAAGCTTTAGGAGCAGCGCATCATTTCCCTTCTTACAGCCCATGATAAAGTCGTTCTCCCTATCAACAATAAGGCTTATTCTGCTGTTTTGCAGGACATGAAGAATATTTCCTTCCATAGCTTTCCAGTTCCTTGTAACCTCCCTCCAACCCAGTCACACATCCTATCTTTTTTACATATTTTTCAGGAGGTAAAGAACAAATCCCAGCACTCATGATTAAGAAAATCTAACAGAAACTGACCACTCTGGGCACACCAAGTTCTGCCATGACTTGCATCAAAGGGGAATTCAGGGACTCCATTACCTTCAGGAGAATTCATGTTCACACAGATTAGATTCAATTTAGATTTTCACCTTCTGGATTCTCTCACTTGCTCTGTTGATGTCTTCAACAAGAGCTGAGGATTATTATTGCCATTTTCAGACCACATAGATAATTTGGAAGCCTGTGAGTTGTATCAATCAGGTGAAAAAAATAAATACATGAGTAATCAAACCATACTACTCTGCCAAAGTTAATCACACTTCTGGGATTGCATCTGGCTTTCTCCTTTTCTCTGTTTCATGTGGTCTCACTTACTTCACACCCCCCAACACAGAAGCTGCAGCCACATATGAATGACAAAAAGTTTCCTCACATATACATGTACGTCTGCCAGCACAGAAGAGTAGGTAGAGCTCCCTGCACCTAGCTGTAACTCAGCAAAGCATCCATCCCATGGCTTCAGTTCATGGCATGGCATTGTCTCTGCTTTGTGTTGGGAGCACAAGCTCTTCTATGTGGATGGAAGATGAAACAGATTTCCAAGTGAATGCTTACTTGGGTTGCCAAACGCCACTTGAAATTAGATTCATACTGCAATTTGCAAAGACTCCACATCTCACTAGCCTGTCTTAAGCACTCGTCTAAATAATTGTAGATAAAACAAGGCATGGTCAGAGCAAAGTGCCAAATGAGTTGTGACATCCATTTTCAATTAAAAATAGCAGTAATTGAAATGTGTTTAGCTCCACTGAAATATTCTGGGTTGGCAACCTTCAGGAGAGATTCAGTATGGGCAATGAAAGAGCTCATAGTCATTAAATTCCTACCTCCTTCCTAGAGTGCTTCAAACCTACCCTAACAAACCACGTTGTTAAAAACAACAAGAAGATCCATTTAACACAGTCCTTGGAGATCCCACAGAGGCTGCCGGCCAGAGTGTCCATTAAAGAGGGCAAGGACAGAAGAATTGCCCTTTTAGCCTTCTTTGTAACCTCTCTTTGTCTTGCTCCTGCTATCTTCCATTCTTCCCATCCCCTCATCCCCAAGAGGCAGGAGGAACTTACTTTTCAATTTCCAGGTCCTTCCTTAGCATATCTGCTGTTTGTCAAGCACAGGCATTAAAGCGTAGCACTCTTCTGTCTTACTCTAGTGAGCATGTTTTGGAGGTCTTATATGAAAGGTAAGTACATGTGTGCATAATACAGTCATTTTTCGTAGCAAGACAGACATCATAATTGAATAACATAAATCAGATATCATTAATTATATGGACAGATTCCCCAAACTACTGGCTGAAAGAAAGATGAAGGGGAAAAAATAGTTAACCCTATAACAGAAATGAGTTAATGATGTATATTTCCTTCTTGCAACATTTTTCAAATTAGAAGTTTGCCCAGAATTGGTTTTGACCTGTATCTGAACCATCCTCAACTTCCCAGGGACAGAAAACCTAGTTAAGGATTTCTCGCTGCATCTTCCTTGTATCATGAGAAAGCCAAAACACCCTGGTCACCCCAGGACTTTAGACATTACAATACAGATACAGAAAAAAAATGACTTTTTCTGATGCACAGCATTTGCAATCCAAGCAAACTGGAATAAAAGAAAGCAATTGTCATTAAAATATCTTGTATAAAATGCAGTCTGGAGATGTAATGAGGGGCATAAATTTAAGAGCATCTCACGTACCATTTTGGTGAACTGACTGTATTTTAACTGTTGAATCATGTCATAAAATATGCCACACAAGGGAAAATCGCTAGCTAAGCGGATAAAGAAAGATAGGCTTACATACAGTTCCAAATGCTGTGATAAATATTTAGATGAGTGACTATAGTGTTATAGCATCATAAAAACACATATTTTAGGCTAATGTAAATGCATATATATATATATTCACTGCAGTACTATTATCTACAGATCCTTAAACAGATAGACTCTATAGGTATTTTTCATGACGTACCTAGGTGTGGGTTTTGGCAAACAGTCAACATGTACAGCTCTCCGAGTTTCAAAGTTCCCCCAACCTGCATTATTTCCACTTGCGATTTTCCTTTTCAGTCTCCCAGCCAGAATAAGACCAGCCAAACATTTAAATGTAAACTCCTCAAGATGCCTCATCTCTGTTATTTTCCAGTGAGGGGTGGAAAATAATAAACTCCTGTTTCTACCGGACCCATATAGAGAGAAAAATCTTTCATATCCCAGGCCTCAGGCAAAGCCACCAGACCAAGCTGGAATTACTAACAAAATCCATGGGCCAGAAGACAAGGTGGGGCAAGAAGATCAGAGCCCTCAGTGTTCACTTTGATTCACACAGTCTAAGGTCAAAATTTATTTCCCCTGCTGCATTGGACACAAATGTTAGCAGATGCTTTGGCATCACTGGGACAACAGCATTTTGAGGTCTCTGCAGCTGCAGGAGGTACTCATGAAAGGATTTGTCTCCCAGAGCAAGTGTAATGATCTTAATAGATTTTAACGCAGAGGGGGCAGAGAGGAAGGAGTTCACGACCAGCAGAGATGGTGTTCAGGGATTTCTGTTAAAAAGATTCATTTAGGAGGTGAGTGGGGAATGGCAAGTAGCATACATATCCATATATCTCCATACAAGACAGAAATGGGACAAAGATGGAAAATGGAAAAGCAGAAGTCCCCGACATATTATTGGTGTGCTCAGCATTTCCCAATGGATTCATTCTGTTAACTCTTTTCGCCCATACCTCCCAAGTGACCAATGTACAATTTGGGGTGCCCCCATGATGGCCACCCCAAACTGCGACACTTGGAAGCGGCCAAAATCCTGCAACAGCAACAGAGGCTGCTTCCTTCAGCCAGGAAAAGAATAATGTACACGTCCCTGGCCTTCCCATATCTCCTAGACTCCCAGTCTCCACCACCAGTTCATAAAATCCTGTGATGATGCACAAATCCACTGAGACGTAATCCCTCCACCACTTTCTTCATGGGAAAAGATAGATTTGCACATAAAATGGTCAGAAATCACCACACAGACATAAGGACACGAGCAAGTCCATTCAAATCCAGTTATGTGATGTGCAAGCTAGTAATGTTAACTCCTCCTATGTTCCTCACTAATGCAGGACATTTATGACTAACAGCATAATAATAATGAAGAATAATGAATTCTACTGGCTGCAGAAACATTGGACTGGCACAGATGGAAAAAATATCTTCTTTTCCCCCAGGCTTGTTACACCTGCAAATATACCAAATTTAAAAACAATGACAATATTAGTTCCTAGAAGACGTTTTTTTGATTCCACCTGCACAAAGAATGAAGCACTGAACAGGAAATTCACAGTTGTCCATTTTCCAATGGTACAGGAAAAAGATTAAATACACCAAGCAGTGAAATACTACCCCAGCCTGTCATTTGACCAGTAGGGAATGCTGATATTTGCAGTGAACCTTCAGGTCTGAGCTTTCTAGCCCACTCATATCACATTCCTCCTAAGCTCTCTGCCTCGTTCCCTCCAGCTAAGAGGGCAGTTGTTAATCTATTTATGCAGGGCTGACAATGAAGGCAACCAGATCACGCTCAGAGAGAAAACAGCAGAAGGTTTTTCGGCTCAAAGACCCAATATGGCGTGTTGGATGCTGTTGGAAAGCATCTGCAGCACTGGCTGTATTTACAGAGCTGCTGAGTGTTGATGGCTGGCTTCCTCCTGAACGCGAGCCAAGCATCATGGGCGTCTGCTATTCACGAGTGAGCAGAGGATCCTAATGGGGCTCTTGTCAGGCTGAACAGTACACACAGTTTATTCTTTCTGCAGCCTCTGAGGGTGGTTACTGGATGCTGAAAGACCCTACTGAGCCGAGGGTGCCCACAGAAAAGGGGGAAGGAAAAGAGAGCATGAGGCTCTATTCCCTGTGCACTGCCACTTCAGGCAGCGCCCTAAACCTTTCCGTGCCTCCATCTATTTGTAAAGTCAAGATGATACTGCACACTTCGGAGAGGTGCAAGGAAGCCACTAGTGCCTGCAACTTTGATAAGCTCTTTTGACAGCAGGTGCAGAGTAATGTAACTCAACGTTCTACAACTGTCTTGAAGCTCCTACACAGCATGTCCATATACAATACATTTAATCCTGCATTTTGATATGTTACTATAAAGGAATTAAACCCTACATAGAACAGAAAAGAAGTGCAGGACCAATGGGTACCTCCGCTTGCCAACAAAACTAAACTTCAGCAGGCACCTGGGAAGCCCAGAGGGACCTTCATGGTTGGGAACATGAAATGTAATTTCTACTTAAGTCAACCAGTCAGTCCCTCTGGTCACAGGGGTTACTGGCATGGGGCCGATGTCACTGACACCCAATCAACACACCATGTTCCCATCCACATGCCCAAAGCCATTTCCAAACAGAAATTACTCTATGTTGTGCTGCAGGGAAACAAATAACTACTCTTTCAAGGCCTTCTGAGGACAACAGAACAATTGTTAACCGATTGGACTGATTCTGAGGGTTTTTTTTCCTCTCTCGCACTTGTGTAACCTGGTAGTCCAAGCACAAACTTAATTGCACACTGGGCTTACACACATGGCTATTGCAACAAAAGAGGGAAGTTGCATGCAAACCAGCAGCTCTGTAGCTAACCTCCAAACTGCATACCCACGTTAGCATACGTAAGGCTTTTGGCAGTTTTTTAAGAAACTGAATTGTTAATATTTCAAGTTCCTCTAAAGAAACCAGGAAAGTAAGCAAGTTTTAAAAAATAGTAGTGAATTTTGATCAGTTTTGCAGGTGTGAAGAAAACATAACACAGAAGAAAGAAACCCCTAAGTGATTAAATAAACCCCAGGCTGATACAGAGGAAAGCAAAAGGAAGCTTACTACAGTGATGAAAACTTTCCTGCAACTCCAGGAAAGGGCTTCAAATCTCTTAAGAGGAAGTTCTCTCCCCAGATTTCTCAGGCTACTCAGGTAGTTTTGTTAAACACTGTTTTAACACTTCCAAGTCCAACCTCAGCCAGAATTTGACAAAACAGGTAGTATTTGAGGCATTAAGAAACAAAAAGGGAAAAAAATCTTGACACATTGACTGAAGTTTTCAGAGACCTCAAGAACAAAACCAGTAGTGAACAAAAAGCCCCGATTCCTACCTCCTGAAAAGAACTACAATTGATCATTAATAGTAAAGAATTAAATAATGACTAAACACCACCTAGAATATTCTTAAAATGCGCATTCCAGCCAGGGGTAACATATAGTATTCTGGGATTACTGTGCTGTGTATGGGAACAGATTAGGTAGATTTGTTGGCTTTAAGGCCAGGAGAAGCAGCCTGTTACTTAGAAAGCTAAATGTCATCATCAGTCATTAGAGTTTCTGCAGCCACATGTCTAAACTGCTTTCAGGAATAGACTTTTGCTTCAGCACCTCTTTGAAACTCACTTTGGGTTGGAGTCTTTGAATGTTTCACTAAACGTACAGGAAATAATTGACTCTCGTTAAAACGTAAGCCCACCTCTGCTTAAGCTGACATCACAGGTAGGAGTGAAGAATGGGAAAGAGACAATTTATATTGTCTTTTTATTTAAATCCATTCAGCCATCCCAAATGACAAAGAGGGTCCGGGGGGGG
>NW_009234437.1:11403-11720 GCF_000690835.1 Fulmarus glacialis | reverse complement strand
GTGGGCAGCCTGGAGGAGCCCCCCCGGTCTGCAGCGGGTAACCTGCGAGCACGGCCCGGGGGCTGCATCCCCCCCCCAAGGGCTGAGACCGGCCCTCGCCCCTGCTCGTTTGCCTCCTCGCTGTCTCCCATCGGAATCTTAAA
Source organism: Fulmarus glacialis (assembly GCF_000690835.1). NCBI lineage: Eukaryota > Metazoa > Chordata > Aves > Procellariiformes > Procellariidae > Fulmarus > Fulmarus glacialis. Next base: position 11,577 of record NW_009234437.1, on the reverse strand, counting down.
GCCAAGCAGCGGCCGCAGTGCCTGTCCTCCCTGTTTGCATTGCGTCTGGGCAGGGAAAGCTCAAGGCAAGACAGGGGCTGCTTTGTGTCAGGCAGTGAGCAGACAGGCCAGGGACAGCCTCTCATCCAGGGGGGCTGCAGTATTATACACAGGCAAGCTAGAGCAAGGCGGAAG
>NW_009234437.1:10701-11188 GCF_000690835.1 Fulmarus glacialis | reverse complement strand
TCTGGGAGGGTCAGTCATGAGGTCATTGTTAAGAAAATTCCTCGCTCACTATTAGTAACTCTTCAGATTATCCATTTGTCCCCTTTTCATGGTTCAAATTGCTTCATTCCATTTGAATTTGGCTCAAAATGACCTTTGAAAACAAGCTGGTCGCTTTGTGCCCGGTGGTTCCTACTCAGTGTCAAGCACCGGCTGCCCAGCGACTAACTAGCAAAGGCCTGTGCTGGCCTAATCTGATCAGCGGTGATAAATAATGAGCATCATAACAAAACCGAACCAAAACACCCCAAATCCTGCGGCTTGTTTGTTGCCTTCTTTTAACATCGAGGAGCTCCCTGCTGCTCTCACACTGTGCAAAGCCAGCCCAGCGCCGTGACCACCGCGCTCGCCTCCGAACAAGCAGACATTGCCCGCGGCATTGCTTCGGTAACGGGGCCGGGTTAACGTTGCCTCGTCTGCCTGCAGCTCTTGTTCGTGCAGGGTTTTA
>NW_009234437.1:5943-10646 GCF_000690835.1 Fulmarus glacialis | reverse complement strand
TTCTCTGGAGCTTACACAGCTTATTTTTAGTTTTAATTAGCCCAGTAAAAGAAAGAGCCTCTGTGATTTTTTTTTTTTTTTTTCACAGTCGGGTTGGTAATTTGAAAAACAGCAGGGACAGGAAGATGCATTGCTGGGTGCCCGGTAGCTGCACCAGTTATGAGGATGAGGAGGGTCCCAGGGGTCCCAGTGCTGCGACATGCTGCTTTCCTTTGCAGCTACAGGGAAATAGCTCTTTTACTCAAGCACCAATAAATTCCGTATTTCCCTCCCAGCCTGAAGATGGTTATTTTCATGCTCCCCTAAGCCTTTCTCAGCAGGATTAGTCTCCCACCACCCTCGGTGCCATCTCGGGAGGTTGAGCAGCGGCAGGCAGCTTTCCTGCCCTGCCCACTCCTGGCCCCCCACCTCCACCCCGACTCCTGCCTGCTGAGACTCAACAGGATTAAGCACAGAGATGCCTTTTAATGCTTGTCCTGCCAGGGCGGCTGCCTGCCGTGAAGTCCCTCTGTGCCTGTAGCACAAAGCCGCTCCCGCTGCCTGGGCTCAGCAGCACCCCACGCTGCCCACGAACGCTCCCCGGCTCACCCTCCTGCTGCAGCTCCCTGCGCCTTGAGCCCTGATTTCGGGGGCCGAGCACGGTGCACACAGGCAGAATGAAACCCTCGTCGGAGATCGGAAACGACACCCCTGGGCCAAAGCTGAGAGAGGCTTGAAATGCCACAGATCTCTGCTGCAGGGCTCTGCAACTTTCAGGGGTGGATTGTCCGGAGAATCTAATTAGGAATGAGCAGACCTTCCCGAGCTGTAATACGCCAAGTAATTAAGTGATTAGTATTGATCGTTGGAATGCCTAATGAGCAGTTATCACTGAATGATTAATTAATCCAATCAAAAGAGTAATAAAAATTCTGCAGGTGTGATTATATCTTATATTCAATGCGCAAGGGCAGCGGGATCTCTCCCCACGGTGCCTGTCTCCCGCTTATATCCCAGGCACGGGGAGGACATGGCACTGGAGATGCCCGTTTTGCTGTCCCGCTCCCACAGCCTGGGAGGCCCCTGTTCAAGGGGTCTCTGCCCTCCCCAAAAATCCCCCGGCACTGCCAGGCCGGGCTCCATCCGGAGCTGCTCCTTGTGGCATGGAGGTGGGGAAGGTGGTTCCCCAGGAGCTGTCAGCATCCAGAAGATGCTGAATGCAATCGATGCTGATCTCCTCCCTGGGAATCTTTCCCTTGCTCCCTTGATTAAGCCGCTTCGGTTTCTCCTGAGTCACTCAGCCCACGAAAGCCCTGCTAATCTCCACTAAACCCGCAGCGTGCGGCACGCTCGCCTCTGATCACTTCCCAGCCATGCGGTGGCTCTGTGGGCACGTCCCCGGGAGCGCTGCGCCCTCGGGACATGGGAGCTCTCAGGGCACCCACAGCCCTGTAACAGTCATTTGCTGGCCCGTAATATTTACCCTATTACATGTTAATGTTATTCAATGCTGAATAAATTATCTTGCCAGCTAGGGCTAACAGCAAAGCACAGAGCAGCCCTGACTTCCTCCACCACCCGTCCCTTCGTCCCCTCCAGAGCACCCTTTGCCGCCCACCTTCCTCTGGGTGAGATGTCAGCAGCGGGGGACAGCCAGGGACAGCGTAGCCCCATGCCATTGCCCACAATGCCCAGAGCCGCTGCTTGGCAGGGAGGTGCAGGACCCCGAACCAAAAGAGGGGTACATGCTCACCCCCTGCCCACGCTCTCCCCTCTCCAAACAGTGCCGTCAGGATCAGCCCCGTAGCCACGAACCAGAGGGATTTCTGCCCCAGGGGCTGTGATGGCGCCTGGCATTCCCAGGCGCTGCCGCAGCTCAGGAGATGAAGGATCCAGGCTCTAATTCTCTTTTCTGTGCATCCTTTAAGGATTTGAGGCTGATCGCCCGCGCTTCCTGCATGGCATCCACAGCTGGCTCCGCACAACGCCGTCAGCTGCCTCTGCCTGCCTGACGGGCCCTGATGGGGCTGAGCGCAGCGGTTATAATTAGAAATGCTAATCAGCTCTTGTGTTTCTGGCTTGACAGCCCTGCCACCCCCAGCACAATCTTCCCTCCAAGCTGTCCTATGCTCGCCCCCTCTGCTTCCTCTCCAAATCCCTGCTACTTGTAATTAAGCGCTACAGAATTAGGGGGGTCGAAAGCTGGGGCTGTTGGGACTCCTTGTGTGCTTTGGGCCAGGCATGCGGCCCCCGCAGAGCTCCTGGCTTGCTGGGGATGGTTTGGGGGTCTCGCCCTCTGTTCACCACCAGCGCCCTGGGCTGGGGACACCCCAGGGATGCCCCTGCCCCTCACCAAGAGCCCCGGCACTGAACCATGGGGTGGAAGAGGAGCAGCCCAAGGGCTCTGCTGCAGGCAGCGCCAGGGATAAAGGCAAAGGGTGGTGGCTGTGGCCAGAGCCATGGGGCTCTGCCAGCCCATCGGCTCTGGAAGGGGAGCTGCTCTCATTAGGATTTCTGTCATGTGCCAACCACAGGCTCTTCCCAGCCGAGGAGGAAAAGGAGCTTGCAAAGGAGCACGGACGAGGAGGCTGAGCAAGCAGATCCCTGCACAGGCTTAGCTGGTTACGGCGTTAGTCATCATCACAGCTTGTGCTAGGCGACACAACCCAGGGGATCCCTCCCTCACCGGTGCCTGCAGACCAGCCCCCAGCCCCTCCACACAGCTCCCCACCCTGAGCCAGAGTGCTTCTGTTGCTGAGAGAGCCAGGACACGGCTTTCTCCCTGGGCATTTGGCTCCCAAAGTCAGGCTTGGCCGGGGGCCGTTCCTCGGAAGCAGGCACGGGGCTCTGCTGGCCATGGAGGAGACAGAGGTGTGCGGGCAGGACGAGCACCCCGGCTGCAGCGTGCGGACATGCACACAACCCACTGTGCTCAGAGAGGGACAGCATCCAAACGCACGCTGGCACCTCTCCCTGGCAAACAAGAGCCAGCATGGCATAGGTCCCTTGCCCCACAAGTGCCGTTCAGATGCTCACAGACACCCCTGCAGCCTCCTGGGGTCATGCCCAGTGTGCTGATGTGTTAACAAGGGGTTGGGGTCTCCCAACCGATGTTAGAACCGCATCAAGTTACTCACTGCATTGGTACAACACAGCTGCGCCAACATGGAGCAGGAAACAAACTTTATCCGGAGCCGCAGCCTGGACTTGCCTGCCTGAGCCGCGAAATACCACAGCATCTCTAAGTGGTGCTGTGCTAGGAGAAAACACACCCAGCTCTTGGGTTTTTAAGTCAGCCTTCGTCTTCCAGGTCCTCCCTGTTATTAACCTCAGGCGTCTGCAGGAAAGAGTCTCCAGTCTGGAGGCTTGATGTGCAAAAGGGCAAGGGTTTTCAAGAAGGCAGCGGCTGCCTGAGCAAAGGAGACCCTCCCTCACCTCCTCTGTCCAGGACCCCCACGCATAGCCGTGCTTCACCTGGGACACACGCCTGCTCGCCACGGCATCTTATGGCACTGGCTGGTGATGGGCCAGCGGGAAGCAGCAAAGGGCTTCCCCCTCCTCCCCACAGACTGAGCACCGCGATTTCTGGAGAAAAGGAAATAGGAGAAACAAGGAGGTATCACAAAAAGGGTGCTGGGAGGGACAGGGCATGGGGACTCCGATGGTGATGGACTCATGAAAAGGCCCTGGGAGCACGGGTAGCTGACTGGGAAACCTCCGGGGACAAGTCGGATTGGATTTGTCATGACTAATTGACTCTCTCCAGTGCTGCAGTACAAGTTTCATGCGTCGCATAAGCGGGGTCCCAAGCATCCAGGAATTAATGAGGGTCTGACCCTGTCTGCACAGCCACTTGAGTTTTTCCAATGCAGACATCTGGCTTAAGAGGCTCCTTTGTTCTTTACTTATCAGATCAATCGGCATAGTTATAATCTAGTCTTTGTGAAAGCTTGGAGCGGTCTTTGCTGCCCAGCTAGCTCAAGGGGAAAAAAAGCAAGCAAGAGGGAGAGGTCATGATGAACTATTGATTGAGCGGGCGGCGGTGCTGCTCCCAGAGATGGCTTTTGCAGAGAACTCGCCTGGGACAGTTTGCCTCTATATCTCTTGCTAATGCTGCTCCATTGATCATCCGTGACAGGTGGCAACTACAAGATTTTTTTAGCTGGAGTCATTAAGAGGCATTAATCAATAATGGGGGAAACAGAGAGAGAGAAACTGTTTGTTTCATGGAGGCATGTTCCCCATGTGGATTTTAGCCCGCTGAGGTGTGCATGTTTTATTTCCAGTGGCCAGGGAGGCCTGCCAGTAGAATAATTCACCTTGTGCTGGACTGTGGCATTTGGAGGAGATCCTGAGCTGGTTGCAACAGGGTGGCAGCTCCAGCCGGGCTGCGCAGTGAGAGGGGTCCAGCTGGGGAGTTCGTGGCATCTGATTCCAGGTTCCCCAGCGTCCTACCCGGCACCCCAAATCGCCCAGAGTCTCTGTTCCCACACAAGCACCCCAGGAAGATCTGGGTACTAATTTCATATGCCCAAAGTACTGGGTACTGGTTTCACATCATGCTTCTGCTAAATCCAGTTCCCACCTGGCAGTGGTGCGATGGGTCCTGGCATTAGAGCTCAGCCGCTGCCCGGTGGCTCAGCCTGCGGTGCCGCTGCTGTAGGAAAGACCGGAGTTCATTCCTGTGGCAAGACTGGAGTTGTTTGCAAGAGAAACGGTCTTCC
>NW_009234437.1:0-5927 GCF_000690835.1 Fulmarus glacialis | reverse complement strand
ACCGCTCCCTCCCGCCCTGCCCCAACAGTGTCAGTACATTTCCATTGCTCTGTGGCAGCAACACCCATTTTTCTTCTCCAAGCAGCTCCTGTGCTCAGCCCCAGCAAGTGTCTGTGCAGGTGCTGGAGCCCATTTTCCCTTGGGGAGCCGAAGGGGACTGGAGACGTGCTCAGGAGCAGGAGGACGGGATCGCCTTCAAAGGTGACTGCAAAGAGAGGTGGTGGTACCGGTTACCCACTGCGAGCAGTGTCTGCTGTTGCAGGCAGAGCAACCAGCGGCCCCGGGGCAAGCTTGGGGTGTGGAGGTGCCGTGGGCTCCTGCATGGGCTGAGCTCAGCTTGCGGAATAACCCGTGACACAGAAGCTGAGCTGGTATTTAATCGCACTTGCGGACTTAGCCCAAAGGCCCTTTAGTACCGCTCAGTCCCGGGGCGCTGGCACACCCAGTGGCACCGTGCCGGCAGGTCTGGCAGCCTGGGAATGCTGTGCTCAGCACGCTGCTCGCTGCCTGTGCACCGGAGGGAGCACGGGGAGAGAGCACAGCTCCTGCTAACAGGGCCTGCACTGAGTAGGTACCAAGTGATGCTTCAGAGTAAGGGAAATGCCCTTTTGGAGGCGGGGATGGAGCATCCCTTTCCTCTCTGGGGCACATCTCGCCTCGACTCCCAAAGCCCCAGTCTCCTGCTGCTCCAGCTCTCACAGGCCACTGCACAGTGATAATTACTGCAGCTCTCTGGGGAAATGGGATCTTCATCTTTGCTGTAATTACAGCTACACGTCCACAGCAAAGGGATCAAAGGGAGCAGGAGAGGAGGCGATGAGGAGGTTGCCGTCTCAGAAGCAGGTTGCACCGGTGGTGCACGCAGCAGGCACGCTCAGGCACACGCTGGCCATAAGGACCTCACAGAGTCACAGCCCAGAAAAAACACACACACACACACACACACCCCTCAGCACCATCACTTCAATCTAGCCTAGATGAGGCAAGTTATACTGCTGCTGGCTGGTGGCTCCCCGAGATGAGAGTCTCTGGCATGGGAGACACAGCTAACCCCTCTTCAGTCCCAGGTTGCCCATCAGGACAAGCCCTTGGCTAACGGCTTTGCCTTCCCTGTTCAGTCCATCAGTCTCCAGGCCAACCATCCAGCCCCTTGCACCAACAAAAAAGCCGTTAGAAACAATTTGATTTCCTTTATTTACACATGACATTTGGGAAAAAGCCTAATCCTATTGCAACTGGGGAGAGGGGGAAAGTCATTCCAGTTTTACAGCCTTGGGCCGGAGGAGCCCGAGTGCTGCAGCCAGACGAGATGTTGTTTCCAGGGCTGTGTCCTGTGCTCAGTACGCTCTCATTTTACTCAGAGCCTTGCCTGGGGTGGATGGTGCGATGTCTTGCAGAGACCATCAGGTGCAGGGGGATTTCCAGTTTGGGTGTACAAATGCAAATGCAAATGCAAATGCAACAGTGAGATCTTACAGGCTCACATTTTTGCTGTCTCCTGTTTCTGGCACAATCTGCCAGGAGAAAAAAAAAACAACAGTGTTGGGGGGCATGGTGGGGTGTAAGCCCTAGCAGCAATCCTTGACTGATGGTGCATTGACTCTGCAAACACTGTCTCCAGGCTCACTGACAGCCGGAGGAGAAGTGCCCTGGCACTCAATGGCGCTGCTTGTGTGGTGTTCCTCATGCAGATAGGCATCGTGCCAAATCAGCTTTTTATCTTACGTGGATTTAAATAATTGGTTGAGCTTTTCAAGGCAGGGGTAAGACAAGCTCAGAGAAAGCAGATCTTTAAAAAGCACAGCTGAGAAAAGGGTTTAGGTGTGTCAGGAGCGGCAGGGCTGGGTGTCCCAAGGCTCCTGCAGAGCACAGGGGTGTTTCCTGCAGGGCTGGCAGGGGCTGCGTGGGGCCTGAAACCTGCAAAGTGCTCGGGACCCTGACGAATGGGACCATAAAACCACAGCTGGCTGGGGCAAACATCCGACCAGATAACGCAGTTATTTTCTAAATAGAGTTATTTGTAGGTGAGTAAAGGTTACAGGAAGGGAGGCTCTGATTATCTGATACACTTTTGCAATATGTTTCTGTCTTAATTGCGTGTTCCCAGAGTCAAACTCCCTCAGGCTCTTTCTCTTGCTAGTGATCAGTGGAGGCTGTGCATGTAGAACCGCAGTACCAGGGCAGTTTAGCAATCCCGTGCTTCTGTTTTTTGTACGACCCTGTTGCTACATAGACCTGTGGGTAACTGCAGCGCTCACATTCAAACCACTCTGAGCCAACAGCCCAGTTCCTCCCCAAGTGTTTACTGTGTTGTCACGAGAGCGCTCACAGTGTTGTTACAAGCACAGCAACTACGGGAGTGTGACCAAGGGGCAGCAGGAGCCAATGCAGCAGCTGGGGGTCAGTCTGAAGCTCTGTCTGTGCAAGTGTGGGCTCGGCCGTGGGCTTCCATGCCAGCCACACAAAGAGCGGCAGGAGGGCTTCACCTCCCGTGCACTGGTGCCCTTTTAGGCTGAAATAGGTGAGATGAAAACAGGATTCACACATATCCTTTGTACAATCTGCTCTTAGCCACCATCCTTGCCTTGCTGAGCAGCCTGCAGCAGGCTCTGCTGTGCACAGCAGTAGATACAGCACAGCCCAGCCAGACCTCTGCACTGTCTTTGCCAACAAGACTTTTAGGAGAAGATTTCAGTGATGCCATCTTACTGGTGTCAACCCTTAGGGCAGCCTTGCTTACCGATGCAAAGATGGTCCAGGTTACCAGTCTATACCTCTGCCTATGTGGGAGCAAGCTGTAGCAGCGTAACTACATCTGTATTGTGATGCCGTGCTGTTTTATGTGCCCTGAGCTGCACAGAGGTGAGATTCAGTGACACCAGGCTCTGAGACATCTCGCAAAGCCAGCTGCTAGTTGAGACAGGTAAAGAGGGAAGAGGATGGATCAGCGGATGGAGGGATGGATGGGTGGATGGATGGATGGATGGACTGACAGAGGTCTGGAAGAAATTAGATCAAATGCATGGATCACCTTACTGTCCCCAAGTCCCTGACAATCGAGGCTGCTTTGCACCACCCAGCAGCAGGGCTTGCTGCCTCGGAGCTTGGGCAACCCAGGGCTTCGTGCTGTCCGCACTATCAGCCCTTCCTGGGAGGGCTCACAAGCCATGCGCATGCATGCCTTGACATGGCCAAGAACGAAGCTGGGCTGGTCGCCTCCTCCTCCCCCTGTTTTTAATGTCACCAAACCCAGCTGCTGCTTTCAACACATGTCCCTTGGCAGGAGGCGAAGAGAAGCAGGCTGCCGAGAAGAGCTGCCAAAGACACCGCGGGAAGTCAAGGCAGATGCACAGAGGCAGCGGGGAGCGAGACGCCGCTCTGCAGACGGACCCAGCGCTCCTTCGGCACAGCCTGCACCTCCTGGGGGGTCCTCGCCGAGCACCCACCCGCCCGGCCTCGAGCCTCCCGCTGCTCTACAACCTGCTCAGCCCTGCATGGTGACGCCAGGCAATGGACACGTCTCTCCTTCCTTCCTTCCTACCCTGCTGAGTGCTTTCCTTCTCTTCCCTTTTCCATTCACCTTCTCCCCGCATGCGTGGGAGACCTTCTCCCTGGCTCCATTTCTTTTCCAGTCAGAAGCAAGTCATCAAAAGTGATGTCACATTTTGTTTCCAAGGGAAGCAATAAATTAAGACAAATAAAAGATAAAAAATACAGCCAGCTTATTTTAAGACATCAGAAAACTAAGGCCAAGGGTAACGCTCTTGGCTTTATGGCTTTTCACAGACCCAGCCATAGAAATCCCACCATTAGCAATGCTGCGTGGACTCTTCTGCTCACCATGCTTTGCTGTTACCACTTTTTTACCTTTTTGAGGTAGTTTTTCAAGGCAGATTTTGAAAGTCCCCGCTGAGGGTGCTGGAAGGCACTGGGTACCACAAGCACCTTCAACAGGCAGCGCCGCGGAGAATTTACTGCCCGCTCGGCGCTGGCTGGGTGCTTGTTCCTGCCAGTGTTTCTGGACCCCGCTCAGCTAGACTACCTGCAGGGTACACTTGCAACGTGTCTAAATAATTCAGTCAGTAGTTTAAATATGCAAAATACGCAGGCAATCTAGTAAGCTGGGTTTTTTTAAAAGAATTTGGAACTGCTTTGTTCTGGCTGCTGAAGCTTGGGAGGGCAGGGAGGGGGTTGCCTTTGCCTCTGCCCAAAACCGGCTGTGTTTCAGGGGTGATGACGTGATCCCTGTTGCATTACGCAGCACGCTGAGGCTCACGGGCTCTCTTCCATCAGACAGTTTGTTATGATAATGTTAATGCACAGGCTGTCGTCATCTGGCAGCATAACTGCTTGCCTTATGAAGTAACTCAGCGTGACAGCTCTGCTTGCTAGCCCATGTCTGGCTTCTAATCTGGCATCAGAAATCACTCCCCTTCCTTGAGCTACAGACTAATATTAAACGTTTCATTTGCATTACTCCAGATAATCTGTTGGAGAGCGTGGGGAGAAGGGAATTGCAGCCGAGCTCCTTTAGGAGCCCACATTTGAAGCAAACGCAACTGCCATCCCCACCACGCCATATCTGCTCGTGCCATTTGCCATCGGCACCGTGGCCGTGCTGGAATTTGCATTTCAGTTTCCTAATGTCAGCTGGCGTTTGCAGGCTGAGCGGCTCGCACGATGCCCCGGTGACAGATGACCAGTGACTTTCTTCCCATGTCAACAAAAGCAAAAGTCACGAGGATAATGCAGAATTGCTCTGGGCCAGCGTATGTTCAGCTGAAAAGGTCTCGGTGACTTCCCAGGCATATGCGGGCTGGCACGGCGCTGGAGCAAGGCTCTCTGAACCGCCTGTATGATGCAGGCCGGAGGGATTAATCTAATGCTGCGTCGAGATGCTAATACAATAAGGGTTCTTTGTGGCATTAGCAGGAATCATGAGACCAGCGCTGAGATGTCATTGCCTGGCAGCTGTAGGGAGTGCCGGCCTTGAGCTCTCCAGCAGAGAGAAGGAGCTTGTCTCCTGCTTCAAGCATTAAAGCTGCTGGGGGCAGTGAAAATGCAGTAAACCCCGCTCCGTTTTGGTGACAGCTCATTCGGGAACAGCCTGCTCCCTTGGTTAACTCTAGGGAGAGCCAAGCGAACAAGGGTTATTTGGAGAGGGACAATCGCTTTTCCTTCAGTTTTCCAGGAGCTGCAAAGCTGCAGATACCAAAAGGATGCTTGGGACCGCAGCGCCAGGGTCACATCTTACCCTGATGAAGTCACCACCACCCGCAGGACTGGGGTTTTGCTATAAAAAGTGTTGCAAAACCTGCTGAGGCCAGTGAAACAGTTTGTGTCAGTTCCAGCAGACGTGCTTTCATCTCCCTTGCCAGCTTCGCAGCCACAAAGCCGTTGGGCCTGATCCTGACCTAACCCCAGCGCCAGCGAGGAAAGCTCTGTCCCGCTCAGCACGTTTGTGCTGGTGGAGAACCAGCATCACGCACCAGAGGAGAGCATGGGTGAGGCAAGGGGCAGGGACCTGTGGCAAGTGGAAACCTGTCACGAAAATTCACGACTGGCCCATCCTGACCTCGGTCAGTTGCGAGTTTTCGTGACAGACCTGAAGAGCCCCCACCATGCCAGGAGGGACCCAAAGACCCCACGTGGCAGCGTGAGGGGACCCGAAACCCCCACCTAATGCCAAGAGGGCACCCAAAACCCCCACACCATGTCATGAGGGGACTCAAAGACCCCACATGGCACCACGAGGGACCCCCAAAGACCCCGTATGGCACCATGAGAGACCCCCATAGACCCCGTATGGCACCATGAGGGGATCCAAAAACCCCACATGGCTCCACGAGGGACTCCCAGAGACCCCATATGGCACCATGAGGGCACCCAAAGCCCCCGTATGGCACCATGAGGGGACCCAAAGCCCC
>NW_009234436.1:0-2820 GCF_000690835.1 Fulmarus glacialis | reverse complement strand
CCCCCCCGCCCTTTTCTATTCTTTGTACATCCCCGGTCTACAGCCTCAGCATCTTCTAGGAATAAGGGCTGTGTTTTACTAACAAAAGAGCCACTTAGTACTTCAAGATAAAGCAGAGGTTTGCAAAGAAAACCCTCTCTCACGTTCACCCTCCACGCGACTCAGCAGCCCAGAATCGCTTTTCACATTTCAAAGCAGTGGCAGAGCTTTTCCACCTCTTTTTAAGAGGGCATATGGTTTTTTGTGAAGGGTGGGGAGGCACAACACTGCAGACTATCTCAGGATCAGCAAAAAAAAAAAAAAGAGAAACAATTCAATATTTACACACACCCTTTTACTCCTCCAGCAACCTCACTTGTTCCGATTAAAAAGAGGCAATTAAAGCATAAAAAACAGCCATGTGGGAGCAGACCAAAGGTCCTTCAGCTCAGGATCCTGTCTCAGACTGCCAGTAATGACAGAGTCAGAGGGTATAAGCCCAGGCAGCAATGGAGCGATCTCTGCCCCAGCTCATCCTTCCAGTCTCTGAGACTTGCAGCTCCCTGAGCCGGACGCTGCCTCCAAACACTGCTGCAGTCAAGAGCCATCCTCAGCCCTCCCTGAATTTGTCTTGTCCTGTCTTGAAATCATTTCTACTTCTGATCTCTGCAAAATCCTGCGGCAACAAGATCCATCACCAAACAACATGCCGGCTGAGAAAGACCTTCCTCGTGCTCTCAACCGCTGCCTGGGAAGAGGGGGCTGAAGCCAGCACCGATGCTCTGCTTGATCCAGCCTGAGCAAAGAAACTCACCTCCTCCCGGCCGCCCCGGCAGGGTTTCTGCTTCCTTCGGAAGGAGCAGCAGTGCTGAGGGGTCATGATGCCCGCCGAGACAGAGTAAGTCGTGGGGAGCCGCAGGCAGCCTGCGCCCCAGCTTTAATCACGAACGAGCCCTGACAGCCCGACGTAACCTGCCAGCCTGGGAGAGAAGTGCAGCCCCCAAACTGCCATCGCTTTTATACTGAAGAGAAATTAAAGGACAGTAATAACTTCAATATGCAGAACTCGTGCACGTACTGGACCAAAGCAGGGTTTATTCGTTCCTCACAAAAGAAATCTGAGCATAACAATTTTTCTTTTGCTGCTCATGATTTCTCCGCATCATTTTACGAGCCATCAACAGCAAGACTCAACAAACAAACCAACCAAAAAAAGCAGAAGTCAAAAATGCCATCTTAAAAAAAAAAAAGCTAATAGCTTACCAGCTCTGGATTTGGAAAATTAACCCTGCTCAGAGCCACGAGCTCTGGGAACCCACAGGCCACCAATGGGTTTCTGCCACCCCCAAAGAGCACGGGAGCAATAAGAGCCGACTGCCTTTGCTGGGAAGCTCAGGGTGTCCCCTCTGCTGAGCTGGGACCCGCATTTTTATCCCAGTTTTAGCCGGCGTCAGCAAAAGCCCTGCTACCAAAGCAAAAGGTGGTTGTATCTTAACAGGTGGTTTTGCAATGAAGAGGAACTCGGATTGCAAAGTCTTCCTGGCCAAGCGGCAGAGGCAGGGAGGTTTGCTGTGAATTGTATCAGCTTTTAGGGTATGGTTTTCAGAGCTACAAGTTGAACTAAAGTCAATGAGCGTGACAGCTTCGCAGCACCACTGAAAAATCAGCTCCTTAATATGCTGACAGTTCTTCCTGTAAATATTACAATTACAGCTACTCCCAGGGATGTTGGTTTTTTCTTTTTAGTAAGAGAAACGTTTCCTCCTGAACATCTTCAAATGAACTAGTGGTGAAATAGTTCCTTCAATCTCAAATGTCCAAATAAAACCTTTTGTCATATCTGTGTCAAACTTTTTCCTTAATTTTGGATTACAAAAATAGCACCAATAATTTGGCTTTTCACTTCAGTTTGGGGCAGAAATCAGCGACAGACTAGCTGACTTTCCTCCAGGTTGGAAGAACACTTTTAGTATTCTTGAGACATTCCACAATTTCTCCAAACAGCTTTTACCTTCTCTCCCTTAGTAACATGGAGAATAACCGAGCCCTGTGTTAGCTCTTCAACTGAACCAGCTCTCATTTTTCACCGAGAAAAGCTCATACCTCTGTAGCACTGCCTAGCTCCAGCACAGTCCTTTACCTGCATGGATTGCAAAACACTTCACAAAACACATGCAATAGGTGGGGAAACTGAGGCACGGAGACGCATGGGATCTGCTAAACGCATCAGTGAAAGAGCCAGAAAGCCTAGATGACAGCTCTGCCCAATAAACCAGGGAGAATTTATCCCCAGTATTTATTTTTTTGTTTACTTTAGAATATTTTTAAAACTTTCTAATTCACCGCAACGGCATTAAAACTTTTACAGCATTCAGAGAACTTCTAATTTATTTGAAGCTGTAGCTTGGTTCCTGCTTGGCAATGCTGGCTGGGAAACATACCCTCGGGCTGGGATTTTTGGTCCTTTTCATGCTCTAAGAGCAGGGTGGGTATCGGGGAAACACAGCCCCTCTTTTCCAGGCTGACCGAGCTAGCTCCGGGAGCTGAGCAGTTGGCAAGGGGCAGCACCAGGAGTAAATCGGGTCCAAATAAAATATGATAAACGAAACCGGGGGAAGGAATAGAAGGAAAGAAAGAGTTGTCTATGCAACTTGTTGGTTAGTATCTCGGGGACTCTCTGGCCGCAGTATTGTGGCGCAATGAGCTGAATCGGGGGCGGGGGGAGCAACGATCACTGCCTTCTCCGCTAAAATATATACCTTTAGGTCAGAAATTGCATTTTTCCGGGTCCTACGAAGGGAAATTTTTTAAAGCAATCTCCCAGCGGCGGTCGGTCTGCCA
>NW_009234435.1:0-5820 GCF_000690835.1 Fulmarus glacialis | reverse complement strand
GGGGGTGGAGAGGAGGGAAAATAAGCTTTTTCAGGGAGTAACTTGTCTGGAAGATTTTTAGTTAGCATTTAGTTATCAGGTCCAGGGTGAATTTCTGATCAGAGGAAGTGAGAGAGACTTATTCTTTCATTGGTAATTGACTAATGTAATAGAAACAGCATCTAGTCACAGTTTCATGTCAGTCAGATATTTAACACTGCAGGTATTTTATCCCACCCAACAGGCTATTCAGTATTTTGAACTGCTTATGAGTATTTCAGTAATATGCCTTAGACCGTCATGAAGATAAATGAACTACAGCAGAACCTGATCACACAGAGCAAGACATGATATGGTTACATTAATATGGTTCTGTGTTTGGCTAAATATCCATGCCTACAGTTAAAGAATAAGGCTAGTTAACTTAACACCATCCTGAATTGCCTTTCCTGAGTTCGTGTGTTGATGTACTACTTCTGCATGACTCTGCACGCATTGTGTGACAGAGAAGTGTGAGTGTTAGTTGCACGTGTTAGGAACAATTGCTCCTGTGTATTTTTATTAAGATATTGGTTCCATGTGTATTAGCAACAAAAGAAACTGCAAAATGAGGTGTGCCATAGTGTCCTTTTGTTTGGGTCTGGTTTGGAATTCTTCAAAAGAATCTAAGAAATCTGGATGTGGAAGTCCAAATCACTAGAAATCCAAACTTCTGAGATAGAATGATCTTCTAGCTGTATTGGGTTTGTGTGGCAAGGTTTTGGTAGCAGGGGGGCTACAGGGGTGGCTTCTGTGAGAAGCTGCTGGAACTTCCCCTATGTCTGATAGATCCAATGCCAGCTGGCTCCAAGACGGTGCCCCAAAGCCGCCCCCGCCGCTGGCCAAGGCTGACCCCATCAGCGACGGTGGTAATGCCTCTGGGATAACATGTTTAAGAAGGGGAAAAAGTTGCTGCACAACAGCAACTGCAGCTGGAGAGAAGAGTGAGAATATGTGAGAGACAACTCTGCAGACACCAAGGTCGGGGAAGAAGGAGGGGGAGGAGGTGCTCTAGGTGTCAGAACAGAGAGCTCATGGTGAAGACCATGGTGACGCAGGTTGTCCCCCTGCAGCCCATGGGGGTTAATGGTGGAGCAGATATCCACCTGCAGCCCGTGGAGGACCCCATGCTGGAGCAGGTGGATGCCTGAAGGAGGCTGTGACCCCATCAGAAGCCTGCGCTGGAGCAGGCTCCTCGCAGGACCTGTGAACCCATGGAGAGAGGAGCCCACACTGGAGCAGATTTTCTGGCAGGACTTGTGACCCTGTGGGGGACCCACACTGGAGCAGTCTGTTCCTGAAGGATTGCACCCCGTGGAAGGGACCCATGAATGCTGGAGCAGTTCATGAAGAACTGTAGCCCGTGGGAAGGACCCACGTTGGAGAAGTTCGTGGAGGTCTGTCTCCCGTGGGAGGGACCTCACACTGGAGCAGGGGAAGAATGTGAGGAGTCTTCCCCGTGAGGAGGAAGGAGCAGCAGAAACATCGTGTGGTGATCTGACCACAACTCCCATTCCCCATCCCCCCACCCCGCTCCGGGGAAGGAGGGGGAGAATTTGGGAGTAAAGTTAAGCCCAGGAAGAAGGGAGGGGTGGGAGGAAGGTGTTTTAAGATTCAGGTTTTTATTTCTCATTATCCTACTCTGATATGATTGGTAATAAATTAAACTGATTTCCCCAAGTCTAGTCTGTTTTGCCTGTGACAGTAATTGGTGAGTGATCTCCATGTCCTTATCTCGACCCACAAGCCTTTTGTTATATTTTCTCTTCCCTGTCTTGCTGAGGAGGGAAGTGATAGAGCGGCTTTGGTGGGCACCTGGCATCCAGCCAGGGTCAACCCACCACACTAGCATAAAAAAAAGAGGATAACCTCTGACAAAATGGAAGATCTGACTGGTTTAAACTGATATAAGAACCCTGAATAAACTTGGACATTCATAAACACCTGATTCAAAACTGAAACAATGTTGGTGACAATTGTGTCCTAAGAGTGAAACTAACACAAAGACCCTTCCAAATGGTCCATGGATCATTTCCAATTTCAGCTTAACAGGCTTCCCACAACTGATGTATTTTCCTAAAAGCTAGCTAAAGTCATACCCAGAGCTGGTAAGTACCGGCCACAGTTTCAAGATGAGCTGGAGCTCCTGGCTGAGCTCTCACACAACAATGGTAATGACCAACATTTTCTGTCACTTGTATATGGCGACCCAGACTTTCATTACCTATTCTATAAACACACCTCAGCATAACACTTTCCATGTTTTAGGAGTCACCAGTTTCTACACACACAATCACTGTCTGATTGTTCTCTGCCTCCAGAACCCAGCATCCTGGGCCTTGTCTGTGAGCTCTGCCAGTATCTGGGCCCTCAAAACACCCACTTGAGTTCCAATGTGAAAACAATTAGCCTCCTGACAACCTTTCTCACAGAATCACACAAAAACTTGAAAGGGAGCTCTGAAGTTCATGTAGTACAACTTCCTGCTCAAAGCAGGCTGACTTCAATGTTAGCTCAGGTTGTTCCGGGGTTTCTTCAGGGAAGTTTTGAAAATCTCCAAGCATGGGGATTCCATAACCTCTTGCGCAACTTTTAGCACAATCATTTTAACACAATGAAACTTTAAAAGTTTAAAATTAGACAACAGAGGAAACATTAATGGAAGGTGTCCAACAATAGAGTGAGCTCCTTTAGGAAAGGTAAGGACAATGACAATTTTTGAAACTGTGCAACTTAAAGAAGGCATATTTTATTCTGGTCTCTTTTTATATGAACCCATTGCAAAAATAATATAGCAAAAAGCAAAAACAAAACAAAACAAAACAAAAAAAGTGAGTGGGACTGAAAAAGAGCAGAGCATAAGCTATACAACTTTCTTTTAAGAGGAACTGTAAATAAAATATATTAAATTTTTTTCTGAACTTTTTTTGGAAAATACAGATATACTCCAGTGAATATAAAAATTTAAATTAATAAGACAGTATAGACTGGATTTGAATAGTAGGAAAAATAGAATTGTAGAAGCCATAGGATAGAGAAGGGTTGGAAATTTATTAGAATACATTGTTTTAGCGTTCTTGAAGATCTGGTTAGCAGTCATTTGTTTATATAAAAAAAAGCTGACAACTGAATTAGAAACTGCCTCAATGGGACAAACCCATGTTTTCCTCAGATAAGACAATAGCTCAAGTTCCTGTATATCATGGTTTTCTGGTATTGGAGAAGATCTACCAAGGCCCTTTGCAATTTTTCATTTCTTCCTTGCATTGCAATTTGGATTTGAAAAAGTTCTTTTTCTCTGTGGATGGCTCTCCTTATTGCTGCAATGGATTCCTTTGCCATTGTAACCAGGAGAGCTGTGATACGACAATGAACAATCAGAATAAAATGAATAGGAGCTTACTATATGACAGACAATTTCTTAGTGCTGATTTCCAGTCCAGATATGCCAAAGACCTAGATTTTATCCACCTGCTGTGTTGGTCTTTCTAGTTACATTGTTTCATTACCCAGATGAGAATTAAACAATTACTGATTCGCATGAGTATTCCTTTTGAATTTGTGCTGCTTCAGCCCTCGGATATCTTTCAAGTCCCAAGTAAATTATACAGATATCTGGCTGACAGCTTACAGAATTCTTTTGGGATACACAGAGCAAAGCAGGAAAGGGAGATGAGGATTCAATTAACAGAGATTCATTAGGATGGCATCAGACATAATACCAGCACCTTCTAATATCTCCCCAAGGATTTTCAAACCTTGGTGTAGAGTGATCTCAAACTTTGGCTTCAGAAGGGTGTTTCACACCTTATCTTATTTATTCAAACAAAAATTAGAGGGGATTACAAAAGAGAGATGGAAAAGATTTCTAGGCTGGCCCATCAGATTGTTCCCTACTGCATATTTTCTAATCCATGCAAAATCTATCTTTGAAGGTCTCCACAGACATCTATATCTCCCTATTGGCAAGTGTTCCCTGATATTAAGTACAAATGTTCTTTTATTTTTTATCAGAGTTATTCTACTATGTACCACATTAAATAATCACTCTTTATACATTTTAACAGCCTTCAGATATTTGTAGAATATCATGACCTACTTTGTCATCACCTTCTTGTTAAACCTACTTAGCTCTTTTAATCTTTACTCAAAAGTCAATTTGTCTGTCCTTTTCATTCTAGTTATTTTTTTACAACATAGAACTTTCAGCTAGAAGAAGCTTTTACCATTTTCCTGTTACTCTAGACTAATAATATTCATAATAACAAATGTCCAAAATGATGTATTTAAGGTTATCATTGCTTTATGTTTATGAAGTATTCTCCAATTTTAAGGCATAGCAATGTATTTCCCAAACCTCCTTGGAAGATATTGTATTTCATTTTGTCAAATACTATATCAAATCCTGACCATTACCTATCACTATATCAGCATCTCTTCCACGTAAGATTGATGACAATCGTAAAATTGTTGAAACATATTGGTGTTTCTTTGTGGAAAATATATTTAGCTTAGGTTAGAGATTTTCTGTTTTCAGTCTTTTAAATTTTACAGCTTTTCTTGTTTCTTATCTTTTGTTTTTCATTGAATGTTGAGTAAAAGGGTACATCCAAACAGAGCATATTATTCTCCCACCTCTGGGTAGCAAATAACACAGAACAATGATGTTATCTGCTCTGTTTAACAATCCTTCTATGTAATGTTCTAGTACATGGTAAAGTGGTTAAATGTCCAGTTCGTTAAAACGAATGGCTTCTTTGACGCTGAAATAGAGGAACATATCTTTAAGACTGCTTGCTGAGGACCTCAATGACACCTAACATAGCTACTGGTCTGCAGTTTGGCAACCTCAGGGTAAGGTATCTGGAACGGGGAACAGTGCTCTAAACAACAGTTTCACAAGTCCAAATATTCTTCATGTTATGTTACATTAAAAAATGTCTCTGACATTCCAGATGTGGTGTGACTGTTCCTCTGTACATTAACATATTTATTTGGGTGCAATCACATAGTAATGCATTCTATAGAATAGTTGAATTAGGGAAGGCAGAAGTCATTTACCCACATCCTGTAACATTTGTAGATCTACAACTAACTCGTGAAAAAAATTACTCATAGCATGGTTTTGCTTCAGATATAAGGGAACCCAGTGTCATACAAGTGGGAGATGAATCCCATTTATGTTTCACGCAACTGCTTTCTGTTCAGGCACTGGACCTAGAAAAAGATTCATTACACAAATTCTTGGAGTCTAGTAATACAATTATATATTGTAGTACAAATCAGATAAAAGTAGGTCTAACTGAAATGGTTATGAAAGGAAAAGCTTTAGAGAATCTGCAACAGAGAAAAAATAAAAGCAATATAATTTAAAAGGAAAATAAAATCTGTCTGAGAAAAAAATCCCTAACACCTTGTATTATGAGAGTTAACAGAGAACTTATTTTAATATAAAACCTTATTTTAATGTTAAGTTTGAATCATAGAATCATAGAATCATTAAGGTTGGAAAAGACCTCTAAGATCATTAAGTCCAACCGTTAACCCAACACCACCATGCCCACTAAACCATGTCCCTAAGCGCCTCATCTACACGTCTTTTAAATACTTCCAGGGATGGTGACTCCACCACTTCCCTGGGCAGCCTGTACCCACACATATAAAAACATCCACACAAAAAATTCTTCTACTAGTAATTTGAAATTGCTGAACAATTCTTCCTGAAAACATTTAGAAAGACATAGCTATGCAGAAAAAAAAAAAAAAAAAACAAACCACCAAAACAAATGCAATTTGCCACAA
>NW_009234434.1:0-15102 GCF_000690835.1 Fulmarus glacialis | reverse complement strand
CCTTAATGATTCTATGATTCTAACCAAGAACCAGAGAAATTCCTGCATTGGGGCATAAACCAAAAAAGAAAGGAAAACACCACAGCTGTCCCATGGCCAAACTTGCTGTCAATACTGTCACCAAAAAAATACTGATGTTAACACCCAGATCTGTAAGCAATGACACATTCAGTTCTTCATATGGCCAGAAACACAGATCTCTGACCTGACCCACAAAAGTGAAACCTACCAAAATTTCACTTCAGGGATCAGAAAGTGGTCATCCACCACTGCTCATAAAAATGACTGGCCAAGAAACTCAAGCACAACCTCCTATTTGCTAAAAGCTGGATAAATTACAATGTCCCTTTTTTTTAAAAAAAAAAAAAAAACGAGAAAATCACAACCCAAAGAGGCTTTAGGCCCTCATCTGGAATTTTTATTACCACTTCCATCTTTTTTCAAAAGGATCACAATGAAGAACTGAACAATGGGAGAAGTTCTCTGTCTGGATTTGTTAATCCCTTATTTGTCTTCAGGAACAGTATACAAATACACTGTTTTATGCTTATTGTCTTCTACAACACCTGTTTTCCTCCTTACCTCTGTCTGCCTGTGCTTTTGGTGCTCCAAATCCAACAGCTTTACCTGCTGCAGGAGAGGAGAAGGTGTTGTGAAGCAATATAGATGGACTGTGCAGCACCTTTCCACAACAGTACTGGCACATGACCGTGTAACGGCATGCTAGGAGGATAGAGAATTGGTTCAGGAAGCAGGACTAACAAAGAAACACTCCCAGAAAACTGTTTTTCTATCTCAGTGCAATCTGCCTACCCAGAAGGAGCTCTGGTGGGACTACGCCCAAGGTGATCCAATTGGTGGATGCTTTGCTCTTAAGAAATTCTTCCAGTAACTGAAGCCATGGGATTGCTCATCAGAACGCTCCCTCAAAGGCATGGCTTTTGGGAAAAAAAGCACATGGCTCCCTTTCTCTAGGGAGAAACAGAAGAGAAAAAGAGAGGCCAGGGAGTGGCAACAGGCCTCCAAGGTCACATCAGCCAAATAAAAACAGCTATTCACAGGGCACCATATACGGGAAGGCTGTAATACAGTGCATGCCATCACAGAAAGCGGGATTAACCAGTTCAGCAGCCACTGATCAGCTGCTATTTTTCTAATCATCAGCAGCAGAGAAGTTACTGTACACCTTGCCAGAGAGGCAGAAGTCACTCATGAAGCCCACAGTGGCACTGCCACAAACTAGGTGTAATGATTTTAGATGTGCTGAACCTGCACCTCTATTTCAGTTACTGTGAAAAAACAGTACCAGGGCCAAGGCTCCCATTCCACCTTCTAGCAACGGGGAAACACATACTATGCTTATATTAAGGCTTTGCACAAACGCCCATCCTCGCTGAACTCAGCCCTGCCTAAAAATAAATAAATAAAAAGGTATAACAAGGAGGACTGTTGTCCATTTAGGGCTGCATCACACCTCCACCATCACCTCCAACAGCATACAGCAAGTACTTACAGACCTAACAGGACATATTTTCCCCCCAGCTCCATCCAGACTTGTGCTACCAGACATCAGACCTTCTTCTTTTTCCTCTTTGGGTACAATCACATCACTTCCCCCCTATTTGAGTGACAAATTGGCTACAGCTGACTGCTTACCAACTGTTGATACCTACCAGGTCTCACCTGGGGTCATCACCACTCTTCTCAGGAACATTGGCACTAGGGTTTGTAACAAGGGAGAAGGCAAGGACAGCATGGGCAGCAGGAACCTAAGAACCCTAGCAACAAGCAGTTAGCTCAGGCATGGCATTACAATACAGATGAGCCAAATAAAAAGCTTGTGACCACAGAAAGGGATACTTTCCCTTCCTTCTTTCCAGTTTCTTTTACCTCCAATTCCTATTTTCCCCATCTCCTCTGCCCCTGCTCCTCCATGTTCTCCTGTTCACAGGCTCCCTCCTTTCACCAGTCCAGGCACTAGTCTAATCAAAAGTCAGCGAAAGACCCAGCAACAACAACCATCTTTTTCAGCTAGGTTAATTCTCTACTATTTTAGTGAGCTTACTGTGAGATGCGACAGGAACCAGATCTGGCTTAGCAAAAGCAGAAGGAGCAATTTGGCCAGGAGCAGGGAAGAGACAGAAGTGAGACCTCCTTTTGGCAGTTTGTGAAACCGTGACTTAAGAACAAGCTCATTCCTCGGCCTTAGCTCACGTTTATCTTACCCAGTTCTGTGAAATGGCTGAGAGGGTGAATCTTCGCATCTGGTAACCCACTACCCTTGCCCAACAACTTCTAGGTATTAGTTCAGGAGTGGCTGATTAGGAAATGGTTTCCTCCCCCCCACGACCTTTTTTTTTTTTTTACAGTCTCCTATTAAACCAAACTAATACGTGTGTGTGCGTGTGCATTGTTTACATAGTGCCATATATTCACATCTTAAGTATCCCAAATAATAGTGTCAAGATGCAAATCTCAGAAATTATTGCAGGCTCATCTCTAGCACATCATTAGCTCCTTCCCCCTTGTTAGCAGAGTTTCACACACAGCATGGTGAGCTTCAGCTCTTCACCAAATGATTTCATGCCGTCATACACATGCCTCCAAAGAAATCAGTGTAACATGTCTTAGGAGGCAGGAAAGAAGGTTAGCTCACTAACTCCTGTCACACCTTCAAACCCCTGTGAAGGCAACATCATCTGTGTTTGGGTAACATGGCTTGTGGCATCATCTTCAGTGTCAGAAGAGCTTCAGCAACACCAGCCCTGTTTTCTCTCCAGACACTTGTTCTCACCCTGTACCAGCCTCTTCACCGTGCTAGTCCATGTGTTTGTAGCCGCATGATAAACTACATCAGAGAGAGGATCCATCCAGAAATACAAACCAACAACAGAAGCGTTTTTCCATTTTTCTCCCCATCTGGATCAAGCCACCAACCTGGCTCTCCATGCCACCGCGCAAACAGCTCCACCAGCACAACAAAGGGGGAAGAGGCTGGGAATGGGGACAAGAGTAAGAACCAGCAGCTGGTTCTGGGAGCAGAGCAAGGAGCAATTCTGCCACCTGCCAGAGCCCACCTCTGCAGCCCCAACTCATCCGACAGTTGCAGTGCCAGACCACTGCGGGTGCTCCCGGGAAACCTCCCCTTGTATTCTGACAGTAGGTACCTCAGGAAAAGTTAGATGCCTTTGAAAAGATGCCACCCTCTCGTCTCCCAAAGCCCATACGTACTGCGCTCATTAGTCATTTTGTTTCTTGGCAAACGTTTGCCCATAAAGTTTCAGAGAAGCACTACAGTAACTGCAGACCAGATGCTTCTGAGTACTACACTGTATTTTATAGCACTGTATAGCATTTTACAAGCATTAACTAATCAACAACTCTTCCAGGTAGTTAAGTTTAATTATCCCCATTTTACAGGTGCTGAACCAGACCCGGGGAGGTTGAGAGATTTGCCCGTGGCTGAAAAAACAACTGGTGTCCAATCCTGGACTGTAAATCAGGTGCTACTGTATGTAACTTCTTCCTGAGCCTCTCATTGCAGCAGCAGATGAGTTCCCTTCATCTGCAGCTACAATACAAGCTTCTCCTGAAAACAAAACAGGCAAAAGCCCACCCCTCCCTGCCCTTCATTGCAATGGGTTGGTCGAGCTGCTTTTTGTTCACCAGCTCTCCTGTAACTTAGTCAAGCCAGTCAAGATGACACAAATCACCATGCTCTGGCTTTGGTCCCAAACCCCGCGACTGAATCAGGCAGGCAGTACTCACAGGGCACCTCCCCATCTTTCTAGCTCTGATGCCTACTTCTGCATCATACTTACATATGATGTTTTTGGGGGTGTTTTCTTTCCCCTCAGTTTCCCTTTATCAGCTGACTGGTGTTTTTGTGCACGCTGTTGTTTGTTTATCAGGCTTGAGCTTTTAATACCCAGCAACTGCAGTGGTGCACAAGCGGCAGCTACAGTAGCAACAGTAAGTCCAGACCAAAAAGTGGTGAGATGAGCAGTATACTCAGTGGGTAGAGCAACTTTTACTAGAAAACAACAAAGAAAGGCTGACTGAGTTATTTTTAAGGAGCTTCACCTTACAGACCATTGGATGAAACATTATCTCTGTGTGCTTGCAGCTGCTGGAGATTTCTCCACAGAAACGTTTGGTGAGCTGCTTTGGATCAGATTTAAAGGCTGGGCTGAGGTCTCTGTAATTCTCTTCCAAAGAGTTACAGAACGTTTCTGGTCTACCCAAAGGAAGGAAGGATGGTATCCCCAAGCACCACTGGAGCTGCGATGGGAGCAGAAGCGCCTGTGTTAGGACTGCCTGAGGGCTGATCTCTCCCTACCATCAGTGCTGTCTACCAGTCTTGAACTGGCAGCGTGGGCAGAGGTGACCAAATAGCTTTCCTCCCCCGTACTTGCTCCGGCCCCCGCCTCCCTCACTTCCCACCACGAGCCTTCAGCAGGTCCCGACTGATGCTCGTGCTCTGGGGGCAAGCAGACAAGGCCCACATCAGTCACTCACTTCGGCTGGTCTTTGCTACTGCTCCTCACTGCTTCTGAAAGGTAAATGCACACATGGCCGCTGCTCAAAGGAAAACATGCAAATATACTATATTTGGCAGGCAACTTAGCTGCAAGTTACATTTGTACCTTTGTTCCCTCTCCCGCCTTGGGCCTGCCATGCAGAACAGCAGCCAAAACACGTCTCAAAGATTAGGTCTGGTCTCAGAGCCCTAATCTTGCAAACACCTAAGTTGCCAACTAATCTCAATGAGTAGAGTACGGTCATGTCTCGTTTGATGCTTGATGCATGGTATTTTGCTAAAACAGAGCCCACATACATGGGAAAAAAAATCATTAAAGGACGAAGAAGAAAAACAAATTTTAAATTGTCAGACTGTATGCTTCAAAATAAATTGCAGCTAAATACTCTCAAGTGTAACAGTATTTTGGATGTTAGTAAGACCATTCATAAACGAGAAAAGAAATTGGTATTGATTCTGCGGGCTCATGTCTCAATACTTCCATAGGTTGTAAAAGTGTAGGAATAAATCTAATAAATTAATCTAGCTGAGTAATAATAAGTTCCATTAACACAGTGATACCCACCAAATCAATATGTATGAACAATTTCAGACATCAAATTTAACAGAAATTCCTCTACGAATTAGAATGTGCTAGAATTTATTTATTTATAACAGGATGTTAAATTCGGGTAACTTTTGTAGTTCATTTTAAAAGATCTCGCATGCTTACACAGAGACACCGCCCTTTTTTCAAGTGAATTATTAGAGAATTATTTGGTGTCTTAAACTTAGGTAACCTCTTTAGAGCAGAAGAAATTCTGAATCCCAGAGATTTTGCGTGGTTAATATAGATGCAACATAACTCTTCCACTTTGGGCAACCCTCCAACCACTGCATGGCCCTGCCTCTCACCCTGACCACTCTGCCTCATTCCTTGAGAGCATTCTGCTACTGAACGGTTGTTCTGATAAGATGTCACCTTTTTGTTTAAATGAGAGAAAACCTGAAATTTTCCTTTTCAATGCCAGTAAGCGGTGCCTTTGTGCATGTACTACAGCCATCATACCACCTTGCCCCTGTGCTTCTAGATTAAGTCCTCCAAATGTCCTAGACTCTACTGAATCTCTTCAAAGGCATGATTCTCCCTGCTGCAAACTGGACCTGAAAAAACACTGAAGTACACTGTCAGAAAAATGCTGGTGAGTAAGCAAAGCAGCTTTGGTAGAAGAACCTGAAGAAAAGGCAACAGAGCAAGGTCTCCAGGGCTATGCACTGGTGTTGTCCATTCTGGCAGGAACTGGACCACACTTCTGCAAATGGTGATCTCTAAATTCCATAAAACCGGTCGTTTTTCTACAAAGCATCCCCCTCAGCACACCAGGCACCCAACAGCGGGGGTCAGGTATCCAAAATCTGACTGGAAGTTACCTGCGCATATCAGGTAGGTCACGCAGGAAAAGGAGGCACTTCAGTCTGAGCATTACATATGTTCGGGTGCTGGCTTTTTCCCCGACACGTTAGATGAAGCTTGGAAACTTCTTCTGCCTGGTGGTACTTAATCCTCATACCCAGCCTGATGAAAATTATATCTACAATATCAAAGTTTTATTTCCTTCAAGTATCAAATCCCACACCCATTAAAATATTTTCCAGTTCCCTGCTCAACCCTTCCCAACCTACTTGCTATTTGCTGTCCTTCCTCACTTTCGATCTACCCAGGACGGTCAATATACTGGTGGCAGGGAGTTAAAAAACCATAATCAAAAGCATTTCATGTCTGTAGCATTAGCACAGAGAGAAAAGGAAAGGAGCAACAGGAAAGAATCACTTGCTCACTTTCGTTATGGTGCTCAGCTTCTAATAAGAAGACATTTCAGAAGGTAAATGGCCCAAATCAGGCTGCAGAAGCCACAGAAAACACAGAGATATTTAAACTCCATAAAATATCTGGGCTTAGAATAATCACAAGGCAATTCATTTAATTTTATTAAGTATTTTCCAGCATTTGTCTCATCATCATAGGGGGAAAAAAGCAAAGATCCATGCAGAAGAGTATTGCACCCTGGGATAGCCACAGAGGCACCTGGGTAGACAAAGATCCAAATCTTGGTAAAAACCAGAAAGCATAGGATAGGGTACAGTTTATGCCTTACCCCTTCTGGGGCATTAGGCCCCTACCTATCAGTGACTCACTTCAGGCCTCTCCTGCCTGGAATTCACGGTCTTGAAGAGTTAGACATCTACCTCCTCTCTTCAAAAAAAGGCAGAGAGAAGTCCCCCCACTTCTACCTTGTAGCCACCACACTCATTCAGCCCATCTCCCTCAAACGACCCCTTCGGCTGAGAGGGTCTGAGCTAGCAGCCCCAAGGCTGCAGTAAGGATCAAGATTTTAGTTATTAGGCTGGAGAGATCCAGGAGTGGAGCTGTGGAGCTCTCTTCCTCTTCGATGAGGTTGATGAAGAGGTATCAGAGCAGGAACAGACTCAGGTATCTCCCTCCCTCGCTGCCGGTGGCTTCCTCTCCATTTCACCAAACGGGGGGAAACATTTAGTCCCCTCTTAACTCATTTTCCATTTCTACCAAATGGAAACCCGAAAAAGTCAGGTCACATCAAAACACTTGCCAGATGAGAAAAGTAATGCGAATGAATCTGGCACAGAAGACAGCACCATTTTAAAATCAACGTAGCCCCATAAAAGACAGCGAAGAAGGCTTCTGGACACATGCGTGACAGTTTCTTTGACAAACGAACACCAGAGAGGCTAAGTAAACTAATGGCCGTCACTATAAATGTTTCAAATTTTGTTTCGTTCCGTCATCAGCTAATACTGGCTTACAGGTTGCAATTAACACTAGGGCTTGGGAGGTAATAATTACGGTCTTGCTACCGGACTTAAATTACCTCATTTATCTGTATTAAAGATGCAGCAACCATCTGTTTCAAGCATAGTGTGCTTTTGTAAATGAACACCTTGAAGCCTGAAATGCCTTGGGAGATGAGCTGGGCAAAAAAACATCTTCTAGTTCCACACTTTTCATTTTCAAAACTTCTCCCATTTTGCATTAGGACAAAACCATGACCTTTTGAGGTTCTTCATCCCAAGAGAACCTCACAGTCCATGTGTTCACAGCACTTCAAGGATGCAGCAAAGCAGAGTTAAACCTGGTCTCCTACATAAATATTCCCATCACCAGATTACCATGAAGTCTTACTTGCTCTCTATCCAAAAAAATCTAGTCTGGACATAAGAAGCCTTGCTGAACATGCAGTCTTGACAAAATCCAATCCTTCTTGCCAACGTTTTGACTCATCTACATTTTCTGACAGGAAAAAAAGTTACAGCAAAAGAGAAGATTTGCTATCCGGCTCCTAAGTTCCCACGCGCTGCCACAGGTCAGACCTATCTGAAGGTGGAGCATGGCCTCCCACATCACTACAGGAAAAGGCACTGCAAGGAAGCAACTGACCACCACACCAAGGAGAAACTGAAATTAAGGGCCGAAATTACTGTATCGGCTACAAAGAGAAGGCTGGCTTAGTAAGCGTCACTATTTTCTACAATGGTGTCATTTGTGGATAGACCTTTCTGGCGAGATCAAGGGTCATCCACCCCATCTAGGAAATTATTTGGCTAGCACCGTGTACCGTGGCACATTCCAAAAAGCTGGCGCGCTCCCTGCAGAAGTACGGCACAGTATTGCCACACAGGTGCTCTCACTGAGCATGGCTGGGCCATGGGGATGCTCTCTCCTCCGTCTCTTGCTCTTTATTTCCAGCCGTACCGAGGAGAATGTGATGCATGGGAGTCAAACCCACTACCTCAGTCATTTGGTGTCTCTGAGAAAAATGATGGAGAGTGAATATGTATTGAAGAAATGCTTTCTTAAATCACAAGAGAAACCAAGTCATAGAAAGCTGAAAGACAAGTTTCAAAACTGGCGTGTTTTCAGTAAAAATCCCAGAGAGACAGATGACAGACATAAATAAGCAGAGACAGGTAGATTAGGTGGTTCACAACATGAATTTCACAACCACCAATACTTACACACTTTACAGTCATAGCAATTTATGAGTCCCCATATAGCTGTTCTTGCAACAGGTGATTTCAGCTGAGTTTGAGCTCAGCTCACAAGCCTTTGAGCATGAGTTTTCTGCTGTTGTTGGGTTTGGGGGTGATTTTTTGTAGTTTTTTAAAGTCGAGCTTCTTCAGCAAGTTCTTTTTCCTAAGCTTTCCTGGTAATTAGCCCTAATCAGTATTCAAGTGCTGATCTGAAAGGCTATCTGCTGACTTAAAGGAAGGGAACACCTCACTAATAGCCCCAGTGTTTCCCTCTGCCTGCAGAAACAACCTCGATAAGGACAGAGGCTCCAGCCATCTCCAAAGAGACAGAGCCACAAAGAGCCCTTCTGATCGCTGCTGGCATCTGGCCTTCCCCTCATTAGCACATTAAAGCTGCTCTGTCCATCCCATAAGAGCCACTCTGTCCATTCCTCCAGCTTTCTCTATGGAGCCATTTATAGTGCTGCTCCTTTGAAACCCCCCTAGTTCAAGAGGCAGTAACCCCTTCCCAAAGCCCACGGCACAGCCAGTGTCAAAAATTCCCACTTACAGACAGGCACCCAGTAAGTACTGGCCTTCTGAATGTCATAGGTAGGCAGGAGACATCCACATATTTTGCCTTGCCAAACTGCCCCCCCTAGGGAAAGTCTTCTCCCAGTCAGTATGGGGGCTGTCGGGTTTAGACTACAGTGCACTTACCATATCAAATCACTGCAAACAATTCCTGTTTCAGAATAGGACCGGCAAGGTTCGTATCTCCTAAGGTGGAAATTCTCAGGAGCAAAAGCGAGGCAAAGGAGACAAAGCTTTCCGACACTGACTCCGAAACCTGTTAGGAAACCACGCTCAGACACTTTGAAACCATACTTGGACGGACTTCCAGTACCTGCCACAGCAGCAACATGGAAGCTTTATGTACTTTAGCTCATCTTCACGCCTAAATCAAAACATTTTAAGTGTACTATGGCATGCCAATAAGTGTGCATTCACTGAAATAAGTTGTTTGGAGGGGAAGGGGAAGAGCATCTTTTTCTCACGTTTTACAGGTATTTCCCTTATGCACCCAAATTATTGGGAACGTAGCTAATTTGCAGAGGTCACTTGCTTTCAAAATGGCGATTACAAGTAAACTAATGAGAAAAGGAAACAGTGGACAATTTTTCATCAGTTGATTTCCATGTCCTCTGCCAGGATGCTTTCCTATGGGCAGATATGACCTTCGCACTTCCCCGACCAAAACCAAGAAAGCCAACCTAGTTGCTTTATCTATGCTCTGAACTCATTTTCTTTGACTTACTTCAGACTGGTATAAATATTTTTACTTAAAAGGAGAGCTACAGCTACCTGAACTGGACTCAGACTCATTCTTCTGCAGTCACTGTTACTCTGGGTGGACTTTGAGAAGCTATTTGTACTTTTTAAGAATAAAAATCCCAAAGGAAGCCAATCCTTTTGTTTTGAAGAAGAAAGCAAAGCAACTGAAGGTTATGAATACTCACTCTTTTTTTGGATTCCAAAAATGATATGCTTGATCCTTGACTTGCTTTTCATTAGGGAAAAATGCCATAAATTATTTGGTTTGTTTGCCTCTCTGATCAGTCAACTGAAAGACATTATTGCTTTGGGGCAATGAAATACATTGCCTCAATTTCATTATTATTCAGTTTCAGGTTCTTTTTAGTATATAAACTCCCTCTGTCTCATTTACTACGTGGATACGCGTTATTAGAAAAAAAAAATCATCGGTTTATAGCCTTTGATACTTGCACTGTCATTTAAAGAGCTCTCATCTCTGAAGAGTTAGTAGCCTCGACACACAGTTCAAGTTCAAAATTAGTCAGGTAGTGGGCCAAATTCTTCCTCAACTCCATTATCAGGGATGAATTGGGCCTGTAACACACTAAAAAGGCAAAAGTTTTACTCAGACTGTACCCAAACAGCTGGGCTTTCTGACAAGAAGAATCCAAATTGCTTTTCTTTTTGTTCAATATATCACTGCCTAGCTTAATGAATTGTACTTATTAGCAACATTATTTTTTCTTCCTTTTCTTAAGAAAGATAGTGGTAATTAGACCTGGCTTTATGCACAAGGCTAAATTTATCTGATAAAGTGAATAAGTGAGCAAAGAAGTAGAGAGAGACTCACACTGCTCCAGAAAAAGCCTTCGCAATTCACCAGTGCAGAGAACATAACTACAAAGCTATTTAAAAGATGGCATGGGACTGAGGCCTGAAATTACCCTTACTCCATTTTCTAATATCAAATTGAATAGGTCTCTAATATTCTGATATGATTTTTAGGAAACTTCTGAAAAATACAAAGTGCCATTTAGTAATAGAGAGCAAGAAAAAGCACATGGAGACATCCTTGAAACAGCAAGATAAGGCACAGCTAGATTTTATAGCAAGTATTCCTTAAGAAAGTACTAAAAGACAGAAGTGGATAAGCCATCCAGCTTTCTAAAAAAGTCCTCATCAAGGAAAGCAATACAACAGCAGGGCCTTAGACGTTACTTTGGAGACCTGAGTTCATTGACATGGCTATGGTATTTTTTGTTTCCCAGAATAATCTCATTTACTTAGGTAAATAACTTTGTCAGAGTATCTAAATATATTAACTCATTTTCCTTGCAGAAACTTCATTTTCCCTCCTTGTCCTGGTGCCTAGGACTGCATGTCCATCTGTAAGCAGGTACCTCATTTGTTGGCTCTCATTTAGACAAATAATTTGCAAGAATCCCCCAAAGAGATCATTTGGGAACTTGCTCCTCCTGAGTTTCAGCAACATTTATTCTTTGCCCAGTTCCTCTAAGGAGGTGATAACCAGCCTTTCCCAACATGAGATCAACCTGTAAATTAGTTCAAAAGGCTTCAGGGGTCACAGGCAACATTTTTCAGGTGATTCTCTGCTCATGACCCCTCAGGTCACCCAAGGAGTGCAAGGAAGGGAGACCACTCCGTGCTGGGATACAGCCAGACAGCAAGTTCAGACCCACCAACAGGTATCTCTGAAATACGCAGGTGCCGGGGTGGAGGCACGGAGAACCGCAGAGCTCCAAACCGCATGATTTTCTCCTTTTTTTCTTGCTTCCCGCTATAGGTGGGAGGCAATAGGGAGCAGGTGAGTCACTGCTTATTAAGTGGTCCTCTACAAGCAGACAGAGTTGGTGGAGTCCAATTTTGGCTTCGCAGAGGCTGTGGGGAAGCAAGCAAGGAATCAAGCAGCCAACATTATTTTTTCTCTCCCCTGCAATATAGTAGGGCAGGGTCAGGCAGGGACACCTGCTGAGCAAATGTCACAAGGTACCAGGCAGGGCCCTGCAGCTGGGATTCACGGACCACGGGTGTGAGTCACAGGTCCAGGAACGTATTTGCAGTATATAATCACCATGACACTTCCCCTTAATGCCACGGCAATTCAAAGTCATCCTCTCCGGACTTCAAGGCTAACGGGAAGCTTGTTCTGTTGCAGCAGGTCTTCCTCACCATCAACGGCAGCTCAGAATTTATATCCAAACTATTCCAGTAAATCCCACAATTTCATTGAGCATCTCCAGTCCTTTATGATTCTCACCCTTCGGTTTTGTGTTTTACTTTGGTTTTCTGTTATGGCCAACCTTTTCCACAGAGTGCAGTGTTAGCTGTGATCGCTGAAATAGATTTTTACAGTCAATCAGCTCTGCTTTCAGCATGTTCTCTCTCAAACACCCTGGGGGGGTTGTTCCAGTGTTTCTCTATTACCTCGGGATCTATTGAATGAACAGGGAGGAGGGGTTGGAAGGTGAAGTTAAAATAAGTTTCCACAGCTTGTAAAGAAAATTTAAGAGAAGCCTTCGAAGGCACTTCAGGAATCACCAAGTGACTGGGTGACAAAACTACTACATATAAAGTGAGAGAGAAATGATGCTCAGTTTCTGCCAGTGTCTATCCCCATTCTCCTGCCGTCTTGTTTCCTCCAAGACCATACCAGAGTGTGTACCCTCCCTGGGGACAGACTTTTTAGTAGAGCCTGTAGCGTTAGGACAAGGCGTAATGGTTTTAAACTAAAAGAAGGAAGATTCAGAGTAGATATAAGGAAGAATTTTTTTACGATGAAGGTGGTGAAACACTGGCACAGGTTACCCAGAGAGGTGGTAGATGCCCCATCCCTGGAAACATTCAAGGTCAGACTGGATGGGGCTCTGAGCAACCTGATCTAGTTGAAGATGTCCCTGCCCTGAAATAAGGGGGGTTGGACTAGATGACCTTTAAAGGTCCCTTCCGACCCAAAGTATTCTATGATTCTATGATTCTACCAGCTACAAGCAGGTTCCTGGCACCCCCAGCTGTTGTCAACCTTTTTATTTTGTTCGTCTGCCTGAGGAGCCCCCACTTTGTCTAGCGTAAAACAGAAGCACATGAACTCAACTCAAAGAGTCAATCAGGAACCTTTCACAAATGGGTCTCAAGCAAATGGTGCACACAAAGTATATACAGCATGGAGAAAGTGCTACCCTTTTCCAGTAGAAAAACATTAATTGAAGAAGCCAGTGCCTGATTTGTTCTGGGCTCCTACTTCTTTAGGGATACGGCATACATATTTCTTCTTTTCCCTCACACATTTGCATGCTATTGTTTCCATAGAAGATGAAAACATAAACATTGTGTCGGGATTTGTTTCACTGTGGCAGGATTCATTTCACTGTATCAACAGAAATATTGCATGAAAGCCATGACATCACAAGTGCTGAGTCCTTAGTTCTCATGTAAAGTTGAAGGAAACCTAACTCGGGCAAAATTTCACTTGATACAGACTTTGGGATGGGCTAAGGATTCTCTTACACGAAGAAAAGGCTGCCTTAAAATGCCACAGTAACAAGTCTTCTCCCTCTCCATAAATCACATAAATTTGG
Source organism: Fulmarus glacialis (assembly GCF_000690835.1). Taxonomy (NCBI): domain Eukaryota; kingdom Metazoa; phylum Chordata; class Aves; order Procellariiformes; family Procellariidae; genus Fulmarus; species Fulmarus glacialis. The sequence goes on along the minus strand of NW_009234434.1, from coordinate 1,626 downwards.
AAAAATTCGACTCGTTTCATGTTTGAGGAGGGGAAAAGAGTATGTTTGCGAAAAAGTGATTGGGCTCCTGTTCATTAGGGTGTTCCTCTGGGTGATGGGAGATCTTGCTTCTAGATTCAGGTTTGTGAATCAGAAGAGAGATTTAAACTTTGGTCACCAAAGCCAATTTTTATCCTTTTCCTCCTTCAAAAAAACCCTAGATATTCTCATTTCAATCATATATATAAAACAATAAATATTGATTTGACTGTTTAGCTATGGCTGAGAGTCATATATGTGCATAAGCATGGTAACTGCTTGAACTGTATGAATTAATCCAACACCTCCTAGCCATGAAGACTGTGGTCAATTTGATGGCTCCCCAGAGGTCACTATTACCCCTTGAACAGGAGTGCCTATTGCTTCCGCATCTGATCCCCTCACCACATCTTCATACATCTCTTGCTGCCCCTGAGAAAACTTCGTTTCTCTAGTATCTTATTTCAGGACTGACACAAACTTCAGGATGACCAAGCAGAAGAAGAGCAGGGTTTTGCAATCACAGGACACCTAAGATGACACAGATGGATGGGTTGAAGAATTGAGTGAATTTTACTCAAGTAAAGAGTTGCAAATGCACATGTACAAGAAAACGTGTAACTGAGTTTGAGCTGAAGCAGCTCTTACTTGTTTCAACTTCCTTTCAATCCTCCTCATGCTCGAAAAACAAAGGATAAATATTTCCTCCCTTATTGATGCTTCTGAGGATCCTCCTAGAACGGTAACAGTTAATTAACTGCATATAATAGCAATGATCTGTGAGCAATCAAATACCTTCAGGTATTTGTAACAAAGATAGCAACAATTATCATGTCCTAATGTTTAAAAGCTTGAAAGAGTCAACGAGCTTCATCTTCAAAACTAGCATATCCAGATAGAAGAGCTGATGTTTTTCTTAGCAGCTTGTCCATATTACACGTATACGAAACTAAAGCGGGGACAACGAGGCCAACGCTGGTACGCACCATCCCATTGCTGCTCATAACGCTGCAACTGCTCTATTTAGCACGTAAAAGTCACCAGGCAGAAGTGATGGCTTCAGGTGGCTTTTCACACAGGAGCTCAGAGGCTCCTTCTGGAGAAGTGCAACCAGTTAGGCTTTGGGTGGACGCTGTTTCGTAGTAAAAACCTCAGCCCTAAACAAACGCAGTGCAGAAGAAAGAACTGGCAAAGAGGAGAGAGTAAAGGATTTAAGTAAGATGGTTCCAGTGTTTCCTCGTACCTGCGGTGAATTTACCCCGAGTACCCTGCAGTTTTCCTATAGCAGCCAGCGCCTCGGCAGCATCCCGCTCCCGAAGCCGGAGCGTGCTGCTCCCCGACCACGCGAGCTGGTCGGAAATCGGGGCAAAAATCCCACATGGGGCCACCCGGCACCCCGGAGCATCACGCTCCGCCCGGCCGCTGCTGCGGACCCCCGCCGGGACGGCAGCCAGCGCCTCGGCAGCATCCCGCTCCCGAAGCCGGAGCGTGCTGCTCCCCGACCACGCGAGCTGGTCGGAAATCGGGGCAAAAATCCCACATGGGGCCACCCGGCACCCCGGAGCATCACGCTCCGCCCGGCCGCTGCTGCGGACCCCCGCCGGGACG
>NW_009234433.1:1681-4159 GCF_000690835.1 Fulmarus glacialis | reverse complement strand
GGTTGGCCGCGGGGACACGGGGAAAACCGGAGGCACCTCCTGGAGGTGGAAGCTTGTTCCGCCGCCTCTGCCCACCCTGGTTTGGGGTTTTGAGGTGTTTTTGCTGGGTCAGCACAGAGCCAAACCCCACGCTCTGCATGCAGGGAGGGATGCAGGAGGGATGCGGGGCAGAAATAGGAGGGATGTGGGAGGGATGCGGGGCAAAGGTGTGAACAGGGCGGACACGGCCCCACTGGAGCCCAGCTCCTGCGGCTACTTAATTAAGCCCTGGTTTGGGGCTGCCTTTTCTCTGACCTAACCTGGTGAGGTTTGGGATGGTGCCATGGGCAGGTTTTGAGGGGCTGGATACTCCCTTGGGAGAGACGTACAAAGAGCCCAGGGCAGGGGACAGGGAGGGAAGGTGATGCACTGGAGGCTGGGTAGGGACATGGATTGCCTCATTCAGGTGGAAAAGAGTGTGTGAACCATCAGACACGAATGTTGCCTGACAGAGCAGCTGAGAAAGGAGAACTGGAGAGAAAACCACCACTGGGGTCACCAAAGGTGATGGAGCAAAGGAGGCCTCCAAGAGGCTCTTGTACCTGCACGGCTGGAAGCTGCAGGGTCCTGGAGAAGCCTTGGTGATACCAGGGGACCAGGCAGTGTGGGAGACACTGAACAACCAGGCTTTTCTGGCAATGCAGGCAAGGCCAGAGCAGCTGATAGCAATAACGAGGGGAGCTTTGTTCCTGGGCGGCCGTGGCAAAGCACCTTCTTGCAGCCAAGAGCTCTCCCGTCACAGCCAAAGCTTTGCTGGTGGGAAACACCAGCAAACCTGGCCTGGGCAGGGACCCACAAGAGATGTGCAGCAATGTGTCAGGCAGCAAGCGCTGCTAATGTTAGTGTTCAGGCCAGTACCAAGGGGCAGGTCCCCCACCTGCAGATGTAGGACGATTTGCGGGACAGGGATCGGCAAGGGTGATGTACGTGCTTCAGGCAAACCCTTCGTCCCTTCCTCTCTCCTCAAAGGCTGTAGGGGGGGATGCAGATCTGCAGATGCAATAATGCCGGGAAAAGCAGCATCTACCCCCTTCAACCCCCCCAGCATGCTCCAGTATCTGTTTGAGTGCTGTCCGCCTTAGTTTCCTCCCCTCTGACAATCTGACATTAATCTCCCCCGCGCTGCTGTCCTGGTCACGTTCATTTTTATCACAGTTCCGTTAGTGCCAGGCTGAGCTTTCCGGGCGCTGGCGGGGCCCTGTGTGCGGTCCTCGTGCCGGTGCTGCCAAGCCCCTGCAGTCCCGCTGCCACCAGTCTCCCCAGTGGGGCTGCCCCCACCCTCGCCGGTCGGAGCTGCTCACCACATCAGGATACAGAGCAGTGCACCAATTCCGGCCGGGCTTATTTCAGCGCTCTGGTCAACCGCAAGTGCGGCGGGTTTCACAAACATGGCACGCCAGCCCCACGCAGCCTAACGGATGCTCCGGATGCTCCGTGAGACCACGCCAGCAGCGAGATCCCCCGCAGCCTCCCCAAAGCAAGCCCAGCCCAGGTCTGGCCTCTCTGCTCCAGGCCAGCCATCCTGAGGCCAGGTGAATAAGAAGCCTGAAGTGTGTTGAGCCTCTCTGGTTCTCAGCCTGGTTTGCAGCGCTTCAGATAGCACATGACAGGCCGTGGGCAAGCAAGAAGAGGCTTCTTCTCCTGGCAGCTCAGGTGCATCCACGGCACAGCACAGACCTGCCTCCGCCGGGCACAGCTGTGTGAGCCAGGCTGCTGCAGAGCAGGACGTTGCCAAGCCCCTGCATGACCCATGCTGGAGGAGCTGGGCCAGGCAGGTGATGGCACGTGCTCAAGTTCCCCACCACTTGACGAGTTATCAGGGCTAATAAGTTATCACAGACGAACAAAAGCTGGTGCTGCGTGCTGCCGGGCGAAGCTGTGGTTTCAGCAGGGAGCCTGGGGCAATCACTGCAGCTCACTAATGGAGCAGCTCCTTACACTGCAGCAAATGCCCCTGGCACTGCTTTGCCAACCTCTGCAGCTCTGCTTGGTTAAATTTGGCTCCTGGTGACTGAGGCTTCAGCAAAAAATCTGGTGAGCAGGAGCATGACTGAACCGGCACAAAAGGGCCTGCACACTCCGCGAAATCCCATGTATGGGCACAGGCTCCTCGCTGCCCAGGGCCTGCTTGGGGCATCGCGTCGCGCCCCAGGGAAGCAGCACCCCACAGGTGATACCCTGCCCGCTCCCTGCTGCTGGGACCACATCCAGCCCGCCCGTCCCCCAGAACCCCGGGAGGCCTGCGCCCCCCACCCACGCCCACGAAGGCCACATTTTCAGGCAGGAGGTGCCACCCACCAGCTGGCTGCCCGCACCCGTTGCCTGTCCCCTTGTGACCACACTTTCTACAGCTGCACTGGATTACACGGCCCTGCAGCGCTGTTGCAGGTCGCTGCATGGGGAAGACCTGGGGAGCAGCAAACCGGCAAGGCAGGGGCT
>NW_009234433.1:327-1497 GCF_000690835.1 Fulmarus glacialis | reverse complement strand
CCATCCCATCCCATCCCATCCCATCCTCCCAGGGGTCTCTGGAGCTCCCTGATGGCAGCAATGGCCTTGGGCGGCACAGAGATGCCCTGGGAAAGAGCTGGCTGCCGCAGGGGATGCTCCATGCCACAGTGAGCTCCCCCTGCCCGAAGGTACTGTCAGACTCCCCCAAATTCAACAGTGCATTTAGTTCTTCTTAAGCCAAATATCATTTATAAAACTAATAACTGGAGAAGCAAATATCTGACCAGCGATCAGGTACCTTCATACTCCATGAATAGACACATCCTGGGGGAAAGGGCTCAACCCCTTTCCACAGCCAGGGACGGGCAGCACAGACCCTGAGGGACTCGCAGAGGTTACCTGGGCCGTGGGCAGCAGAGAGGCACCGAGATCACTCACCGCTATCACCTCTCCTCTCTCCCCCTGCCACAGAGGGCCCAGCGCCCCATGAGCCCTCCCACAGGACCAGCAGTGCTGGGGGGGTCCCAGGGCACACAGGGAAGGGTGTCCTGGCAGAGACGGAGCCACAAAGCAGCAGCACCTGCCCCAAGCTATTCCTGCCTGCATCAGGAGGCAGAGGCTGCTGAGAGACGCTCCTCTCTCCTGTCATCAGTGCAGCTTCTTCTCTTCAAGGTCCTATTGTGCCCCTTTGAGCACATTTGCAAGCTTTGCCAGACTAATCCTGCCTGGTATCCACCCCTTCTGGACCTGGGAAAACAATGTCAGCCCTTAACTTTGTAATCCTGGCAGGCCGGGGAGCACCCAGGCTTTGCTTTGAAGGCAGCCCTGCCTGAGCCCATCTGTGGGGCAGGGCTGGGAGCCTCCGTCCTCATCCCCTGACAGCTCCAGGAGGCATCTCTCACCGCTGGCCTGGTGCGAGCACACAGGCGGGACAGCACAGCCTGTTGGAGGGGGTGCCGGGGGCCCATCATCTCCCCCTTCCCCTGCCGAAGGAGAACCCAGCTGGAGGGGAAAGGCTCCTGCAAGCTGCTGGTGGGCTCTGCCTGTTACCTCCGCCAGAGCCCCAAGGGTCCGTGGCTCAGGGAGGCTTGCAAGAGGCTCTGGGGCTGCTCAGACTTCGGCGGGGGCTAATCTGCCCAGCCCTGATACTCCTCCATCCCCCTCCTGCGGGAGGGCAGGGGGGACATGGCGGGGGGCAGCAGCGGGGGG
>NW_009234433.1:0-208 GCF_000690835.1 Fulmarus glacialis | reverse complement strand
TGCCAGGTCCCCAGCCCTTCGCAGCTGGGACAGGAAAGAGACGCTCTGGGTCATGCTAAGAGCCGGAGCCGGACACGCTGGCAGTCACAACAGGGACACCCAAGCACCGAACAGAGCCCACCCCAGGGTGCCCATCCTGCCAGGCTCCTCTCAGGGTCACCCTATCCCTTTATGCCCCCTTTGCTGCCCACCCGCAGCTGGGTGGCTC
>NW_009234432.1:0-663 GCF_000690835.1 Fulmarus glacialis | reverse complement strand
GGTGGTATGCACTAGAGCAAACCGCGGAGCCCTAGTGATGGGAGGCAGCAGCTACGCTGGAGGGAGCAGAGAAAAGTGTCAGAGCTTTCCCCCCTCCGCACAAACACTTACTCTAAGCTCTGTCTCTGGTCTGTCCCCCCCCTCCTCCGTCCCCCTTTAACTTACGAAAACCTTACAGGCAACTAACACACAGTCGTCAGCATCCTGCTTACTTATTCATACAGTCAGGGTCAGGATCCGGGCTGCTTCTGATCTGCTCCCTTGATAGTCGTATGGAAACACACGCGCATTCACTATATGCCTCTATCTCCATATAGCTTTCTCTCTAAATAAGCAGTGCATGGCATTTAAACAACAACAGCAACAACAACAACAACAAAAGAATCGAGATCAGATAAAACAATGCACAGATCGACCCCCGGCAGCCAAAAAAAGCTGGAGAGAACTGGTGATGAGGAGGACGATGAAAAGAATTAACTGCAATTTAGGAGACGGAAAAATAAATCTGTGGCTGTGTATTTCTCCCTCTGCTGCGGCTGCTTTGCAGCGTTAGCCCCATGAGCTGACGGGTGGGGGTTAAGGAGCGAGGGGGAGGGGGAAAGAGAAAAGTTTAAGCGTCCATAGATGGTTTAAAACAGAGGAAGGCGATACAAAAGGTCCATT
>NW_009234431.1:404-4852 GCF_000690835.1 Fulmarus glacialis | reverse complement strand
TTGGGGCTTGGGAGTGCGTGGGGAACTTCGTTGGGGTGTTTTTCCATAGCTGGGTTGTTGGTTGGTTTTCTTTTCCTTTTAATGGTTAAGTAAATATATATATGGGGACCAATCGAGAGATACAACTGTGAAATCAGACACGCACGCGGGGGCAAGGGAGTCACAAGTTGCTACATAAAACTGCCACGTCTAATAGGATGTGCATGAGTTAAAGTACATCAATTAGAATGGGTGAGGGGAAAGGGGCAGCCGCCATCTTAAAGACAGTCCCGGGACGCCATACGCTCGGCCACATCAGCTCTCCCCGCAGGGCTCGAAGGGGTCATGGTGGTGAGTGCAGTCTTGAAAACAGTTTCCTGGTGCTTTGCACCTCGTGGCCGTGCCCGTGCCTGTCAGCCGTGGGAAAGCACAGCCACCATCTTGCAAAACAGTCTTGCGGTGCTTTGCACCCCAATGGCTGGGACTGGTCCCTCTGCAGGCAGGAGCGGCCGCTTTTGCAGGGGTCCCGTAATGCTTTATTTGCATCAGAAGGGATGCTGGAGAATGGGAAGCTGCTCTGGCTAATCTGAAAAAGTTCCACGTTGCTTTTCTGTATCGCTAAGCAGTATCTTACACCTAAAGGGGGGGTGGGGTGTGAGGAGGCATCTTGAAAAAAGGCTCTGTTGGGTTTTGAGTTCTTGGCTGCACCTCCTCCTCGCAGAAGCAGAAAAGGCAGCAGCATTGTGTAATGCTCTGCACTTTTTACTAAATGCAACTGTTCCCCCAACACAAAGGATGGAGCTGCTGCCATCCTGAATTCACATCAGTCTTTGTCTTTTTGAGCTCTGTGCAATGCTGATTCTGTTTTCTTCAGAGCTCTGCTGAAATCACGTACCGAGCGGTCGTTTCATATCCATTAGTGGTGTTTCAGTCCCTCCCCATTTTCTCTCCTCCACTTTCTGCTCCCAGGATGCCATCCTGTACTTTTTGTCCCGTCTTCTCTTGCACTCTACCGCTTGGTGGGATCAGGATGTGTCACTCTGCAGCTTCCCCTCCCCCCGAATTTGGTTGATTGATTGCTCCTCTTGAGAGAAAGACATGATGATGTCACGTTGACAGTAGAAGTCCATTTAAAGGGGTTTGTCACTTTCTTTCTTCAGGTGGCTAGGATAAAGAAGAGGAACAAGGTGATTGTGTGAGAGAAAAAGGCAATTTAGCATCTCCCACTGCCTTTTGTTAATCTAGACCCGCACAACACTGCTGGCTTGGAAAGTTTTGCAAATCGTTGAAGTAGGAGGTGCTATTGAAAAGGTAAAACATTGCACCTCTCTCTTTCCCAATGTGCTTCCCCATGCACTTGTGAAAGCCTTGTCTTGGCAAAAGCATCCAACCCTTGCGAACATTTGGTATTTTGGCAGGGGTATCAGTTAGTCGTAACTGTATTAGCATGTGTGAAACATGCACGTTTACTCCCCCAGAGGAGAGGCGCTGAGACCCCACATAAGATTAGCCACCGAACAGCCACCGAAGGCCAAGAATGACCTTCCTGGTGGCCAACCCACAGCTGTGCCCCAGTGGCAAGGCATCCCTGCTCCCAGGTGTGGGCTCAGGCCGAGGCACCCACATCAGGGACAACGCTTCCCTGTCCTCGCCGCCTCTGCCACCCCCAGGTCGGGGCTGGGCCTGGAGGTGTACTTGTGAGGACAGAGCGGTCTGCTCGCCCCGTGCCGCAGAGAAAGCAGGTCCATGCACCTGTAGTAATCCTCCTGCGTTGGGAGCGGCACGCCGTGCAGAGGGTGATGGGCGTGAAGCCACTGCTGCTGTTCCAGAGCCAGGCGCTGCAGCTCAGCTGACTGTGCGTGCATGGCCTGGAGCTGATGTGCTGCTGACATGGGCGCGGAGAGAGAGCCCGGCAGGTCCCTGTAGGGTGCAGCTGCAGCCAAAGATGAAACAGGGAATAAACAAGTTAACATAACAGCTCCATCCTCACCCATGGCTCCATAGCTCAGTCAAGACTCTACAGCACTTCCTTGCCCATGTGCAGGACTTGCTCATCCCCTGATCAGCCTTCCTACGCCATGCCAGAGCTCTGTTTAATAGACCTCAGTTTGGTACTGTGACCCCTCATGACCACCCTGCCCCTTGGAGCTCTGCTGATGCTCTTTAGAGGAGTCTCTGTGAGCATCCTGTGAGCATCCTTACCAAAAAGCTGGTGGCGCAGCACTTCATTCTCATGTAGAGGGTGAGGCAGGAGAGGGTTGGGGATGGTTCCAGCTGGGTATGGTATCCGGGTGAGGTGTGATCCCGAGGCGAGTGGGTCAATAAGAGGGTGAACAGAGGCTGAGGCTGGGAAGAAAAGATATCACAAGGTAATTGTCCCGTGCTTTGTAAGAGGTGACACAGAGAAAGGTGCAAGGTACAACACAACAGACATGGAGAGGGTCGGTGTGCGTTAGGGATGGGATGATTTCAAGGCTAGACAACGCAGTACCATGTTCTTCTGAGTGTTAGTCTTTTTGCCTCCACTGAATTTCACGTGAACCAGTCTGGCATAGCTCTGTCCCTACACACCTCAGGGAGAAGTACTGTTCCTTAAAGTCGATTCTGCAAGGACCTGTTCTGCAATCACGTCTGTACCCAACATCGTGCCTATCTGCCACCCTGGCTGTCATTCATGTGCATTGGGTGCTTCCATTTCCAGGTCTCATCCAGCACAGACGCTCAGTGCCAGGCACCGAGTACTATCTAAGGCTGAAATGCAAGGTACTATGTACATGAAAATTGCTCTTTCCAGTGTTTTGGACTTACTGCCAGAGTGCTGGCTGGAGGTGCCCGGCTACGGAGTGTGGGGGAATGGACATTCATTTGTACCTGATGCCATCTCCGAGTAGTTGTGGCAGCTTAGAGCGGGTGTCTGTCTGTGACTCTGCCACCAGACCCCACTGACTGCTCACAGTACCTGAGCAGGCACAGCACTTTTTCCTGTTGTATTGTAGTTTGGGCTTTGCTTCCCCGAGATTTTCATCCCTAAACTTCTTTTTACTTTGCTTTCCTGTAGGATGTGAAAATGGAAGGGACCACCACTCAATTCTGAAGGACAGCAGCCTCCAGTTCCTTACAATTAGCCCATCTTTTCTCCCATCCAATCCCACCATCTGCAGCAAGAGCCACAGGAGCAAACTAGAGAACCAACATTTCATTAGTCCTAAGGATACTGTCGAAACTGTTGTTAGCAGGGCTCCCACTCCCTCTGCAGACCACAGTATGAGGGACACAGTCCACAGCACCATCACCCTGGTAGCCAATGGGACCCCAGCACTCATATCGCATCCCCAGAGATCAAGAACTAAAGGACATGGTGCAAACAACTCTGCTTGCCACTAAGCAGCAAACTCATAGATTCCCCGATACTTGCAACAGGTGTCAGTGTCTTTGGTGGGATGGGAGCGAGGGCAAGGCTAAATGACTGTGATGTTGACATTTCTGGCCAAAGAGGTGGATCTGGGGCCTCAAAGTCTAGTCTTGGCAGCTTTTGGGCTTCCCCAGGGTCAGAGGGAGGGAGCGCAAGGAGGGCGCAGTAGGAGGCAGAGCAGGGCTTTGTGCAGGGCACCATCACCATGGGGTCCTTACCTGCATGTATGGCATCCTGCTGGTGGAGATGGAGGTGGGAGTGGATGTGGGAATGCTGATGATGATGAGGTGTCACATTGAGCATCTGCAGCCGGGCCAGAGGGTCATTGCTGAGAGCAGCCACCCGCTCGGCGTGCTGGCGCTCAGCCGCCAAGCGCTCGGCGTACGACATGTCGGGACGAAGGGTCGGGCCAGCTGCCAGCGCCAGCCTCTCCCGCTCCAAGTGGCCCAGCCCTGGGTGGAAGGGAAAAGCGGGATGAAGGCCGGGGGCCGCCCGCCGTGGCGTGGGAACGGATCCATGGCAGCAGCTGGCACGGCGTGGAGCTGCTCCAACTCAGCTGGCTTGACTTCAAAGCCGGGCTTGAGACGTTCACGCAGGTCCCGGTCCCTCAGGTCTCGTTCGCGGGCTTCCCGCTCCCTCAGCTCTCGCTCCCTCGTCGCTGGATCACTGCTGTAGATGGCCGGCACGTTGTACCCCAGCAAGCCTGGGTCAACTGCACCCAGGGGCACGTAGAAAGGGTGGTTGCGGTTGCTGGGGGACATGACGTGGGGCCGTGCGTATTCGCTGAGGGTGCGCAGAGCTGGGGTGTCGGGGCCCAGGTACGGGGGAACAGTCGCTACAGCACTGCCCTGCTCGAAGGAGGGGCGGTGGGGAACCGGCCCGAGGGACGAGCACTCAACCGGCCGGCCCTCCTGGGCCATCTTCTGCAAGAGAGCAGAGAGAGCGGTGTCAGGGTCCCAGCAGGGAGTGGCCGAGGGGGTCCTCAAGCATCCCCCCTGGCTGTGCTGGGGCAGCGGGGTCCCCAGACCTACCACGCTCCTCTCCAGCTCCCGCTCCT